>NC_134483.1:171395535-171530535 GCF_040206685.1 Ascaphus truei
CTTTCCTGTTCGTCCCCTATACCATCATGCGGGAGACTCAGGGCCCCCTGTTGCCAGCAGGTTTGCACCACCCTAAGACATGTAACCAGAGCAGTATATTCCCTAGGAGACCCTATGTGAGATTGGGTGGGGGAAAGAGGGCTACATATATATTTGTGTAAGTATTACAATAAGTGTTTGAAAATAAAATGCATTTTTTAGTATATGGAATTATGTTCTGAAAGAAAGCATATACGATGTGTCTAGGTTTGCATTAAGAATATCACTATTGTTTGAATATTGCTAGCACCAAAAACTAAAAAATGTCTTCAGCACTCAGGGGTACAAAAACCCTCTGCACTCAGATGGTTAATATTATGTTGAGCCACGCCTCCCCTAACTTTTGAAAAATATATCACCCACTGATCACTGATGCAAAAGGGGCAAATTTGAAGCAAAACACATGCTATACTGATATAAACAGTGGTGACAACATACAGTAATTAAACACATTTATACATATTTGCCCACTGTCTAGTACACATTCTTAAAATAAGGAATTGATAGCCCCTAAACACCCACCATCATTATGCTCTGTTATAAGAATGCTAAATGCAGTAAGTGTTAAAATTAGTGTTTAAAGGAGTGATCTGAGCTTTTTAAGTCTTTAGGCTTAAGTTCAAGGAAATCACCAATTTAACTGAAGTTGACTTTTGCAAATAAACCCCATTATCGAACTCATTAACATGCCTTTTCTGTAACATCTCATCCTGTACACATCATTTACACATACTTCTGGTAAATATTCCCCATCAATTGAGTACACATTTACTTAATATTCATATTCATATCATATTCAATATCATTAATCTTTGCGTTGCTCTACAGGTATAACTAGTATTGTATGTCACTGGCAAACCTGAAGACATATTGATGTTCCAGGCACTTAAGCATTCAAATTCTCATATTCTATGAGATGACCGGGTTGACCACTTCATCACTGCTGCAGGCCCAATCGAATTAGAAATGGAGTCCCAGCCAAGGGCAGTCATTTACATGGGATCTCCATCATATGGCTGCAAATGCAGGAAGTACAGTACAGTCATGCTCAGATGCTGCTAGACTTTGGCCACCATGAAGGTTAAAAGAAAAATATATTTTCTTGATTGCAAAATATGCCTTTAGAATAGAAGACATACTCATTTGTAATATGATCACATATCTTCCATGATTTGAGATTTAATTATCCAGATATTGTAGTAAATCTTGACTACAGTAAACTGTTATGTCTAGATTAAACTAGTATACTGTATTTCCTTGATATGTGTATGTCCTGTACATTATTCGTTAAATGCACCAAAAAAACAGCTCTGGCTACAGTACATAATAAAACTCCTGCTAAAAGAAATCATTTTTTTATCTTTCAAAAATATATTGCTGTTTTTTTTTTTTTACCACTATAGCCCTAGCATTGGAACTGAAGATTTTGGTAAATTATCTCTTTTTTAAAAAAAATATTGTTTTATTTTATCTTTGCTTATTTATTTTGTGTCTGTCGTATGTCTTGTGAGCTTGTTTAAAAATAAAATGACTTGCCTTTTTCATGGTGGACAGACAACCAGGTTTAAAAGATACTTTTCTGTACAAAATATGTGGCGATGTGTGAAGGGTATACTGTAACTGAGAATGTCTGATTACACAGATTTTTTTCCTAAATGCAGCACTTTGTACTTAGTCAAGGCCATGTTTCTTCCTTATGGTTAAAAGCTTATGAATTATGGTAATATTGCTTTTTTTGCTTCCTAACATTCCCACCTTCTCCTCTCCGCAACATATTTGAGGAAGCTTAAGTTCTTTAAATGGCTTTTGCAGATGAAAAAGCTTTATTCTTTCAAAATGACCTATGCATTCACAACACGCTTTTTGCTATTGTTGATTTTTCTTTTGTGGTATGAAGGACTCTTAAATTGCTTGTGTGTGATAACCGTCAACAATTTAAGAGGAAATATTGTGCTATTGTAATAATTGAAAACTATATTTTTCAACAATCTATGAGGTAAGAGTGTTTTTTCAGCTACATTGATGTTATGTTTACAACTACTACTATTATTAATGGTTCAAGAGTATTTCAAATTATGTAATTTAAATAGCTTAGTCAATCAAACTTTGAATTAAGTGCTGTATGTTTTGTCTATTCTTTGATTCGGTTCCATTAAAAATTATAAAAACTAGTCGACCCAATTTTGTTCCATAAATGTATATACTTTTTCAATTTTCTCCATCATTTGACCTTAGACAGATCTCTTTTATTTAGCAATGTCAAGATTTCACATAAACTTATGTGACAGCCTCTTTTGGAATGAGTGTGGGCTAATGTTTTAGGCATACAGTATATAGTTTTCTATGTTTAAATAAATAGTCATTTAACTTTAAAAAAAATAATTGTACAAGAAACAGGGAGGGTGGTTAGGTGGGTAGAAGGGGATTGGGGATTACCCCTTTAATTACCATAGCGGTAAATAACTGCTAAGGTGATAAAGGGGTTAGTGACCAATAGTTCATTTTTAATTTAATATTGCTGCCCATGGAAGACACAAAGGATGGGGAGGAAGACGGAGGATGGCTTCATCGTGTCAGGGGTGAGAACGTCTTTGATTTACTTTATGCTGGCTGGGTACTATTTAATTTTAATAGACAAATGTCCTATTATCCAGATCTGGATAATAGGAATTTTTGTATTTTAATTTTTCTTGGGGGTAGAGCAGTTGGGTGAAGGGAGTAGTTGCCACAGGATGGGTAGTTAGGCCTCTTGGGTGGATAGTGGGAGGGGTTAACCCCTTCATTACCATAGCGGTTATGACCGCTATGGTAGTGAAGGTGTTTACTCCTCCCGCAACCTTCCCGGTCAGCCCAACCACCCACCCTGGGGCAACTATCCCCTTCACCCACCCCCTCCAACCCCAAGAAACTAGGTACTCAGACTTAACCCCTTCATTAGCTTAGCGGCTACGGAGCTGACTCACATTCATTTCAGCCTTGGGAACCCCTGCTTCCTGAGTTACAGGCTCTGGTATGTGGTGCTGGTATTCCCACATAGTTTAAATGTCCAGTCACGTGACATGGGACATTATAACATGCACCCCATACCGTGGCCTGTAACTCCCGAGCGGTTTGGAATTTTCCAGCCTCACGGTTTCTGACTTGCGATGATTCTTTCTGAATACTGTGATAACATAAATGTTAGACCATGAGGTAGGGTCATGCCAAACCATTTGGTTTAGTAGCAATAACATCAAAGCTACTAGAATAAGCCCCTTAAAGTCAGAAGGGACAGATGCATGATATTAGAATGATAAGAAATGTATCAAATGTTGCAAAGGGGCAATCAAATTAACAAAAATGGTTAATGAAAAAAGGACTGCACTAGAAAGTAAGATCAACCCTAAAAAGTTCTTTAAGTACCTTAATAACAAAAAAAATTAGAAAAGAAAATATTGGACCCTTTATGTGTGCGATGGGCAGATACATTCTGGAGAAAAGGAAAAAGCAGAGGTATTAAACAAATTGTTTGCGTTTATATTTACTAGGTAAGAATCAATTGCAATAGTAGTGTCGCAGGAGGAAGCCACAAACTCTAGATTAATGTACAATTAGCTAACTGAGGGAGACGTTCATTGGCGGCTTAATAAAATTAAAGTAAATAAAACACCTGGCCCCGATGGCATACGTCCAAGAGTTTTTAAGGATTAAAGTTTAGTAATAGCCAAACCATCACATTTAATATTCAAAGACTCCATTTCCACAGGCTCAGTACCATAAGATTGGTGTAAAGCAGACATGGTGCCTATATTTAAAAAAGAAGCTAGGTCACAACCGTGGAGTTACAGACCAGTAAGCCTGACATCTATAGTGGGGAAGCTACTTGAAGGTTTAGTATGGGATCATTTTCAGGATTACCTAATGGAAAACAAAATTATTAGTAATAGTCAGCATGGATTTATGAAGGATAGATCATGCCAAACTAACTTTATTAGTTTATTTGAGGAGGTAAGTAGGAATTTAGACCAGGGTAATGCAGTTGATGTTGCCTACATAGATTTTGCAAAGGCTTTTGATACGGTTCCACACAGGAGGTTAGTGTAAAAAATAAAGTAGATTGGACTCAGTAAAAATATTTGCACCTGGATTGAAAACTGGTTGAAAGATAGACAGAAGAAAGTTATAATAAATTAAACTTGTTCAGGTTGGGCTAAAGTTGTGAGTGGAGCACCTCAAGGATCAGTATTGGGACCCCTGCTTTATTTTATTTATTATTCATCTTAAAGTTGGGCGTAGAGGGCAAAGTCTCCACCTTTGCTGATGACACTAAATTGTGTAATTTAGTAGAATCAGAACAGGATCTAAATTCTGTACAGAAGGACTTGGATAGACTCGAAACTTGGGCAGGTAAAAGGCACATGAAGTTTAATACAGATAAATGTAAGGTTATGGATTTAGGAAACAAGAATAAACAGGCAACTTGCAAATTAAATGGGGAAAAACTAGGAGAATCCTTTGTGGAGAAGGATTTAGGAGTGCTTGCAGACTGCAGACTGTAAGGATCCGCGCTGCGGGTACACCCGCTTCCAGCGCCTCCTTACCTTGTCTCCGTGCCGCCCAGGCGTGCCTCACTCGTCGCGGTCCCCCCAAGGCTGCTCCCGCACTTCCGGGTCGCGCGCGTCACCCTTACAGGTGCGCGCAGACCCAGGCTTCCATTTACTCCCCTTCCTCTGATAGGTCCCAGCCCCCTATTTAGTCTCCCCTCACCATTACCACCTTGCTCTGCATAGCTACTGTACCTTGGGGCTGTCTGCTGTTGCCTGGCCCCTTTTGTCTTTCAGTTCCTGTTCCTGTCCCTGGATATTCTGCTGACCTCCCTGGATCTTGACCTTTGGCTTTGGACTTCGTTTCCGCTGCTCTCTGGAACCCCTTGGATTTGGCTCTGGACATTACTGTCCTGCAGACTTCTATATCCCCTGGACACGGCTTATGGACACTCTACTACGCTGCTCTCTCCACTCCACGACTCAGGCTTACGGACACTCTACTACGCTGCTCTCTCCATCCCACGACCATTGACTTACGGACTTTACCTTTCTACGCTGGAGTTGTCAAGTACGGTAACCTTTTCTATTTTTGTTACCTGGACCACCTACGCTACTTCCACACTCCGGCCGTGCCCCCGTTTATTGCTAGGTGTGTGGTATTTCTCCTTTCCACCTCAGTCCCGGGGTCTTGTCTTGCTTGTGGGCAGGCCGAGCATTACACAGACTTAGCAATAGTGCCTAAAGTCGTGCAGTAGCTGCAAAGGCAAGCAAGATCTTATCTTGAATTAAATGGGCAATGGATGAAAGGGAAGTTAACATAATTATGCTCATTTAGAAATAATTAGTAAAACCACAGCTTGAATATGGAGTACTATTTTAGGCAAAACACCTTAGAGATTTTCTTTTTGGACTGTTTTGTGCGTGTGTATATATATATACAGCTCAACCCCGTTATAGCGCGATCCGCTACAGCGCAAATCTGCTTATAACGCGGTCTGAGCGTGGCTCCAGAGATTTGAAAACCTCAAATTTGCTGAAATTTTAACGCAATCCCGGTTATAACACGGTCTCATTCAGTGGCCCCCAAGGACCGCGTTATAATGGGGATCAGCTGTATATACTGCTGCGGCAGCTTTTATTCTAACACATAGCCGGTTTTTCCTTGGCTTTTTCCTGGAATGCAACGCACTTCACCTGGCACATGCCGCGTTCATTTTGCGTTCCCAGCCACGGGTCATGCGCGGCTGACGCGAGGTTGATGCGTTTATTGAGAATGGTTCGGATTTAATAGGTTGCAATTCTTCGCGTGTTCGCGAGATGGCAGATATTCATGAATTGTAATGCGCATGCGCTTCAGTAATGTGTCGACTTGCAGGTGTTTCGTTTAAAAAAGATACCACAGTGTGCTATTGTAACTTGCCTTGAGACTGAAGGAATAGGTTGCAAAAATGTATCAATTTAGGCTTTTCATATTAAAGAAAGACAAAGACCAGTTTCGGTTACAGTATTCTCCTGAGACCCGCCCGACATGAGTGTTCAAGTGCAGCCCGCTTTCCAAAAACCCGACAGAAGTTACGCGTATTTGATATGGGCCGCGATTAATGCAACAGAGGATAAGATGGCAACAGTTGTTCAAATTTATCAGTATTTTGTCGAAAACAAGACTTTTACAAATTTTCGCCAACTCCTCATATGTGTAAACGTGCAATAAGGAAAAGGTTATGTAGCGATCCCTGTTTTTATCGTATTGAGCAACAATTTGTTGGAGGGTATTGGTGTTTATCACCGGCTTTTTCCTGTATCTATGATCATGAGGACGGCAAAAGGCGAAGGGTCGTGTTAAAACCAACTAAGAAACGACAGTCGCTGCCAAGCAATGCACCAGCACCAGCTTCCAATGACGGTCCCGCCGTCAGTGACAACCCGGAGCCTGAGCCGGATTTCGCGTGCAGTTTCGATCAAGCTTGCATGTACCTAAGCAATTTCCAGCCTCATCAGCTGACTACAGGTGGACTAGTCCCGCTGCAAACTATCGACGTGGATGATCAAGAATGCTGGACTGGCAGTGGACCGGCGCCGTCGCCAGCTGAATGGGAAATTCTATGATGAGTATTGTTGCCGTATTATTTTCTGTGTTTTTTTTATTTTGACAATACAGTATCAATATCGGTGCGATTCAAAAGTCAAGTGATTCTCCTGTAAGCAATATCATTGGCTGAGCGGCTTCTAGAGTACTGTACTGCAGATACTGAACAATTGGTGGAACGTTAGGCGCATGCGCATGGGAACCTTCTTGAAACGCATACAGTATGTGTGTCATTACATCGACGGTAGGCGCATGCGCATGTGAACAGGAGACGCCCTCCGAGAAAATTATTGGTGGGACTGGCTGGGAACTTCTTAGGGAGCTGACCATTACAGTAAAACTTTTCTTTTTGTTTTTCCTCAGAAAAGGAAACGGCTAATGGAGGGATTTTGATGGATAATATCGCTTTGTGTAACAATGACTGCACATTGCTGAATTGGATTTAAAAACCCATGTACCGGAGTCTACAGTTTAGTGTCCGTTGTTATTGATTAGGATAGAATACTGTACCTAAAACAGTATGCTGATGTTTTCCGGCCGTACAGTATACTGTACAATAATTTGTTATATACAGTACAGTATACTGTGCAATAAACCAGAAAAAATAAAAACTATGCATTTATTCAACATGTATCACATACATTATGTGTCTTCTACAGTATACAGTGCCAGTACATACAGTAAAGTGCAGTTTGTGTCTTTTTTTTTTAATACTCTTATACTGAGCATGCCTACAGTATACTGTACAGTGCAGTATGTCTCGACATTCTTGAAACACTGTATTTTGTTACAGTAGCAAAGGAGCAAATGGAACAATGTAAAACAAATCAACATGTTCTTTTATTGGTGGAGAAAGTACAAAAACATTTATTTACAAATACTGTACAAGGTAGAAACATTTTAAGTGCACAGCAAATCAAAACATCAACAGGTGTATGGTTTACTGCTACATTTGTGAAAACATTTATGTCAGTCATATGTTTTAAAAACAAATTCTTTATTCATAAAATAAGCAAAACGCAACATCTCCTTTATTAAAGAACGACAATTCAAAACATATACTGTACAGTGGGATGGTGTGCAAAACAGTCTGCACCAGTACAGTCCTTGAGGGCAGCAAACAGGGCGGGTTTTCAGGGTAACCTTTGAAAACCGTGCCTGTTTGCAGCCCCCAGGGACTGGAATTGTGCATGTCCTGTGTGTGTGGACAGCAAGTTAAAACATTTCTGTATAAATACAAGTAAAAAAAAACACAACAACATCTCCTTTATTTAAGTACAGCAGGTCAAAACATGTAGCGTACAATACAGTTCAGCACAACAGTATGGTCTTACCTGTGATTACAAAAAAAACTTTATTCATAAAATACAGTATACAAACAAAACATCTCCTTTATTAAAGAAACATATACAGTACAGTGGGATGGTGTGCAAAACTGTCAGCCAGACCTGCACCACTACAGTCCTCGAGGGCAGCAAACAGGGCAGGTTTTCAGGACAACCTTGAAAACCGTGCCTGTTTGCGTCCCTCAGGGACTGGAATTGTGCAGGTCCTATGTGTGTGGACAGCAAGTTAAAACATTTCTGCATAAATACAAGTAAAAAAACACACAACAACATCTCCTTTATTTAAGTACAGCAGGTCAAATCATGTAGAGTACAATACAGTTCAGTACAAGAGTATGGTCTTACAGAAAGTCCTCCACATTGTCCGTCCATGGCCGATTCCTTGCATGGCGCAAAACACCATTAATGCAGTCTCGAACGCCTTTCATTACAGGATCTGTAATTGGATAAAAGCGCCGCATTTCATCCTGAATGTTCTTTCTTAAATTGGCAGGAGGCGCCTTTTTAACGCGATTTCCTTCGTAGTTCACTCTGAAGGCCCAGTCGCAGTACAACGAGTAGGGAACATGGTGCTTAAAAAGTAACAAGGCATACTTGTGGGGTGCACCAGCACCCTATACTTCTCCCTGAGCGCCTGTGGCAGATCCCACAGGGTGATGTCGGGCACCGTTTTGATGCGAGCGATTGTAGGTCTTTTGGGAGCGGGTGTGCTTGAGGCGACGGCGATGGTAGGTTGTCGGGGAGGAAGCTTTCCTCTGGTCTTGGTCGCAGTGTTGTCTCCTGGCGTGGTCTTGACGGGGTTGTCATGTCCTCCTCAACGGCATACATGTACACTACATCTTCTGGCCGAGGGGGTGCGCTTGGTGATGGAAGGGGGTCGAAGGTCCCATTCATCACATCCATGTCACCCCCCTGCTCCAGCGTCGGGGAAATAGGGGCATTAACACCGAGCAAATAATGTATGCACGCTATGTCAGCCTCTATCTTCTCTATCCGTCGATCCATCCGTTGATCCATATGTTGCATCCGTTGATCCATATGTATCATCCGTTGATCCATTCGTAGCATCCGTTGCTCCACATTTAGCATTGTCTCCAGAAGCAGATCTATCTTTGCTAGCAAAATAGTGTTCCTGGGGAGATCCACACTTATCCCATTCAGCATCCGGTCTAACGAGCTGCTTCTTGTGCACGGCGTGTGAACATCTGGGTGGAAGGGTGCAACGGAGGATGAGATGGGGGTTCCATGGAGAGAAGCGGCAGCGACGTCAAAGAAGAGTGGAGGAGGTGAACTGTCGATATCCGGTAGAGGAGAAGCGGCAGCGTTGTCGAAGGGGGATGGAGAAAGTGACCTTTGGATTTCAAGGCGAGAAGCAGAATCGTCTAAGAGCAAAGGAGAAAGTGACCCGTGGATTTCAGAGGCAGCGTCGTCGGATAGAACTGGAGAAGATGGCCTGTGGGTTTCCGGGAGGGCGGCGGCGGCAGCGTCAAGGACGAGGGGTGGATTAGACGGGCTGAAGATTTCCGGGACAGCGGCGGCAGAGTCGTCGAAGCGTATGTGAGGAAGTGGTCTGCGGGTTCGATGGGTTGGTTGCCATTCGTTTTGCGTCGAGAGTACATCACCGTATATCTTCTTGACATAATAAGGCTGACGTCTATGAAAACCCTTAGCCTTTGGGGTCAGCAGAAGGTTTTCTTTATTGGCCATAGCCTGTCGCTTTTGCCTTGGTGTTGAAACGGCAACTGCCTTTCGCTTTTTCTGCTTGACAGGCACGGCAGAGGCGAGTTGATTCCTGCGTCCGTGGAATCGGGGTTGCTCCATGGAAGCAGGTGGCACAATGTAGTATCTGGACAAGGGCAAGTTCAGATAAAGATCATCGAGTGGTGGGCTATGCAAAGTGTGTAACCTTTTATGCATTGCGACCAGGTACAGGTGTTGAAAGTGGGCTTACTCTAATGTGAGTCATTACCGTATAAATACACCATCCATTTTGTGGATTCACTGCACCTTGAATACACATCGACTAAACATCGAAAAGACATTCTTGTGTTTGTATTTCTTTCTACTCACAGCAATGCCTGTTAAAAACATTTCCAAGGAGCTCAGCATGCGAATTAAGGACATGTACACGAGCGGACACCGAATTGCTGCTATGCAACGCTGGTTAGCTTCTTCTGGCATCATTGTGCCAGAAAGCACCGTGAGCTATCATGCACACGGAAAAAACAGAGACCGCAAAAGGGCACCAAGGGTAACTAACGTGTAAGTATATTTATACAACTTAAAAATAAAATTAATTTTAATTTAAATCTAATATTTTTGTTATTTCTGTTGATTTATATTACAACAGTGTATATATTTTGTATATTTATATTTATATCAGTACAGTATATATATTTTGTATATTTATATTACAACAATATATATATTTTGTATATTTATATCACAACAGTATATATATTTTGTATAATTATATTTATATTACAACAGTATATATATTTTGTATATTTATATTTATATTACAATAGTATATATATTTTGTATATTTATATTTATATTACAACAGTATATATATTTTGTATATTTATATTTATATTACAATATTATATATATTTTGTATATTTATATATAAATTTCATATTGCTGCATATTAATAAAACAATATATTTTCTTTACATTGTAGGGAGACAACTCTTCTGGTGGACAAAATAAGTGAGGTGAATGATGAGAAGAGTGCATTAAGGGTCAAAAACACTCTGCAGGAAAAGCACAATCTGACTGTATCCGAGAGCAGCATAAAGAAGATGAGACGCAGCATTGGATGGAAATATGGACGTGTGAGGTTAGTACTGGACAGTACATGAGGTAAAAGTGTTGTTTAGGAAACTGTACTGTACCGCTAAAATTATTTATTCCTTGTCATTACAGAGCGTACCCCATGATACGGGACGCGAACAAAATCAAAAGAGTTGTCCAGGCCCAGGCATGGATCGACAGTGGGGAGACTTTCCAGGATTGCATCTTCACTGATGAGTCTACTGTGTCGCTGGAGAGATTTGCAAGCTTTGCATTCCACAAAAAAGGCCGCATATCTTTGAAGCCGCGGCCAAAACACCCTGTGAAGCTGCATGTGTGTGGTGCCATCTCTAGGCATGGACAAGGATGCATTGTCATCTTTGAAGGTCAAATATATCAAATATAATGTACAGTAGCCTTATGCACTGTACTTTACTAGTGTAACTTTACTGTATGCACTGTACTGTACTATTGTGCAGTTTTTTGAGCACTTTTCTTTTCTTGCTATAGGAATAATGAATAAAGCTTTCTTCCAAGACAACATTGTCCCTGAGATAGTGCAATATATTACACGCGAGTTCCCCAATGTTCACCGCTTCTACCAGGACAACGATCCGAAGCACACCGCGTCAACAGCGCATATCCTTGAGCGCGGTATCTACTGGGTGAAGACGCCAGCGGAGTAAGTGCAGTAGACCGTGTCTCATTTTCCCCCCACTGTTTTTACTGTGCACTGTATCTCTTAAACTAATTGTCCTTTTTCTCCAATGACAGATCGCCAGACTTCAATCCGATCTAAATGGTCTGGCATCAGCTGAAGGACCATATCCGGAAAGTGGCGAAACCCTCCAAAAAGGACGAGTTGTTGAAAGGCCTAATGAGTTTTTGGAATGGTGTACTCACCGTGGAACGCTGCAATAAATATATAGACCATATTGCGACTGTGTTGCCCATTGTGATTGCGCGTAATGGGCAAGCATCAGGAAAGTAGTACTGTGCTGTAGTATTGTAAGTACAGTATGATACAGGTAAGTATGGCACAGATTTTTTCTTTCCCAATAGTCAGAGTATACAGTACAGCAGTTACAGTTTTTTCTTTACAGAGAGAGAAGCACCAGCCTTCAGGTTACATACTGTACAGTAGTATTTAACAGTAGTCAGAGTATACAGTAGTTCCAGTATACAGTAGACTAGTTTGACAGTAGTACAGTAACTGCCTACTAACTGGTCATTTTTTTTTATTTTCAGAGAAAGCAGCACCAGCCATCTAAAGTAGTACTACACACATCACACATTGTGTAATAACACAATGCCATAATACAGTACGCACATACAGTAACTGCACTAATATTTTGTTTTCTTGTCGTTTCAGGAAAAAAGGGTGGCCTGGGGGGATGTGGGGTGTAGTGTCCAATATGTTTGTACAGTCAAATGTACAGTATATAAACAGCAGTATTGATGTACACAAAACCTCTCCTCTCTCAATGAACTACTGTACTGTACACGGAATGAGGAACAAGATAACGACGGAAAAAATAATATTACTATGTACAGTATACTGTATCTACTATATATTTTTGAAAGCACTGTATGCTTGTCTGCGTGTCCTCTGTCCCTAGCGGCAATCGCATTGGAGCTTTGGCCCGTCACTCCGCCTCAGGCCAATGAGATGGCTCCCTTGGCCCGCCCGCCCCCGCACACCTCTCATTGGCCTGAGGCGGAGTGATGGGCCAAAGGTCCAAAACACACACACACCTCCCGCCCAGGTAAGTCACACCACTGCGTGTCCCGTCTCAACATATGGCCCCAGTAATTCACCTATTTCAGGTGCGCAGCCTCGCGCCTCAGGCCAGGCCCCAGCACACAGGCCCCCACAGGTCCACACAAAGGGCCCCACACACAGGCCCCACACACAGGCCCCACACACAGGCCCCCCACAGGCCCACACACAGGCCCCACACACAGGCCCACACACAGGCCCCACACACAGGGCGCTTCCTGCCGCCGCCTTCACGCGTCTCCGGCACCCGGGCAGCACATCGGGGGACCAAGCGGTCGCCCCGGGGAGCGGGGCAGCGAGCCCCGAGTCACGGGGAGCGGGGGGGGGTGAGCCCCCAGTCACGGGGAGTGGGGGGGGGGGTGAGCCCCGAGTCACGGGGAGCAGGGGGGGGGGTGAGCCCCGAGTCACGGGGAGCGGAGTGGGCGAGCCCCGAGTCACGGGGAACGGGGGAGCGAGCCCCGAGTCATGAGGAATGGGGGGGGCGAGCCCCGAGTCACGGGGAACCAAGAAGGGGGAGTGGCCAGCGGGGGGACGGACGCCGGGGGGGGCATGCGGATACATAAATTATGACAATACATATGCCCCCTGCTCTCCACTCCCCTCACTCCCCTCACTCCCCTCACTCCCCTTTCCCACCCTCACTCCCCTTTCCCCCCTTTCCCACCCCCACTCCCCTTTCCCCCACTCCCCTTCCCCCCCACTCCACCTTTCCCCCACTCCCCTTTCCCCCACTCCCCTTTCCCCCACTCCCCTTCCCCCCCCGCTCCCCTTTCCCCCCCGCTCCCCTTTCACCCACTCCCCTTTCCCCCCGCTCCCCTTTCCCCCATGCTTCCCTTTCCCCCTGCTCCCCTTTCCCCCCCGCTCCCCTTTCCCCCCCCCTCCGCTCCCCTTTCCCCCCCCTCCGCTCCCCTTTCCCCCCCATCCGCTCCCCTTTACCCCCCCCTTTGCTCCCCTTCCCCCCCTCTGCTCCCCTTGCCCCCCCTCTGCTCAACTTTCCCCCCCCTCCGCTCCCCTTTCCCTCCCCTCCGCTCCCCTTTCCCCCCACTCCGCTCCCCTTTCCCCCCACTCCGCTCCCCTTTCCCCCATCCTCCGCTCCCCTTTCCCCCACCCTCCGCTCCCCTTTCCCCCACCCTCCGCTCCACTTTCCCCCCCCTCCGCTCCCCTTTCCCCCCCACTCTGCTCCCCTTTCCCCCCCCTCCGCTCCCCTTTCCCCCCCTCTGCTCCCCTTTCCCCCCCCCCTCTGCTCCCCTTTCCCCCCCCTCCGCTCCCCTTTCCCCCCGCTAACCTTTCCCCCACTCCGCTCCCCTTTCCCCCCCTCCGATCCCCTTTCCCCCCTCCGCTCCCCTCCCCCCCTCCACTCCCCTTTCCCCCCCTCCACTCTCCTTTCCCCCCCCCCTCCGTTCCCCTTTCCCCCCCCTCCGCTCCCCTTTCCCCCCTCTGCTCCCCTTTCCCCCCCATCCACTTCCCTTTCCCACCCCTCCCCTATCCCCCCCTCCGCTCCCCTTTCCGCTTCCTCCGCTCCCCTTTCCCCCACCCTCCATTCCCCTTTCACCCCCTCCGCTCCCTTTCCCCCCCTCCGCTCCCCTTTCCCCCCCTCCGCTCCCCTTCCCCCCCCTCCGCTCCCCTTCCCCCCCTCTGCTCCCCTTTCCCCCCTCCGCTCCCCTTTCCCCCCTCCACTCCCCTTTCCCCCCCTCCGCTCCCCTTTCCCCCCCCTCTGCTCCCCTTTCCCCCTCCTCTGCTCCCCTTTCCCCCCCTCCGCTCCCCTTTCCCCCTCCACTCCCTTTCCCCCCCTCCGCTCCCTTTCCCCCCCCTCTGCTCCCCTTTCCCCCTCCTCTGCTCCCCTTTCCCCCCCTCCGCTCCCCTTCCCCCCTCCGCTCCCCTTCCCCCCCTCCACTTCCCTTTCCCAACCCCTCCCCTTTGCCCCCCCCTCTGCTCCCCTTTCCGCTCTCTCCGCTCCCCTTCCCCCCCTCCGCTCCACTCCCCCCCCCCTTCCGCTCCCCTTTCCCCCCCCCCTCCGCTCCCCTTTCCCCTCCCCTCCCGCCATCCGCTCCCCTTTCCCCCACCGCTCCCCTTTCCCCCACCCCCTCCGCTCCCCTTTCCCACCACCCCCTCCGCTCCCCTTTCCCCCACCCTCCTACGCTCCCCTTTCCCCCACCCCCTCTGCTCCCCTTTCCCCCACCCCCTCCGCTCCTTTTTCCCCCCCTCCACTCCCCTTTCCCCCCCCCCTCCACTCCCCTTTCCCCCCTCCACTCCCCTTTCCCCCCCCTCTGCTCCCTCTCCCCCCCTCTGCTCCCCTTTCCCCCCCCCTATGCTCCCCTCCCCCCTCTATGCTCCCCTTTCCCCCCTCCCTATCCCCCCTCCACCCCCTTTCCCCCCCTCCCCTTTCCCCTCCACCCCCTTCCCCCCTCCCACACTTCAACCCCTTCCCCCCCCTCCTCCAACCCTTCCCCCCTCTCTCCAACCCTTCCCCCCTCCTCCATCCCTTGCCCCCTCCAACACCCCCTCCTCCCTTTCCCGCAGCAATTCGCCTTCCTGCCCGCCTTCCCGCCTCCCCACCCCGCCTTCCCGCTCCCCTTTCCCCCACCCTCCGCTCCCCTTTCCCCCCCCCTCCGCTCCCCTTTCCCCCCCCTCTGCTCCCCTTTCCCCCCCTCCGCTCCCCTTTCCTCCCCCCTCCGCTCCCCTTTCCCCCCCTCTGCTCCCCTTTCCCCCTCCGCTCCCCTTTCCCCCCCCTCCGCTCCCCTTTCCCCCCCTCTGCTCCCTTTCCCCCCCTCCGCTCCCCTTTCCCCCCGCTAACCTTTCCCCCCCCTCTGCTCCCCTTTCCCCCCCTCCGCTCCCCTTTCCCCCCCTCCGCTCCCCTTTCCCCCTCCGCTCCCCTCCCCCCCTCCACTCCCCTTTCCCCTCCTCCACTCTCCTTTCCCCCCCCTCTCCCTTCCCCTTTCCCCCCCCTCCGCTCCCCTTTCCCCCTCTGCTCCTCTTTCCCCCCCACTCCACTTCCCTTTCCCACCCCCTCCCCTATCCCCCCTCCGCTCCCCCTTCCGCTCCTTCCGCTCCCCTTTCCCCACCCTCCGTTCCCCTTTCACCCCCTCCGCTCCCCTTTCCTCCCCCTCCGCTCCCCTTTCCCCCCCCTCCGCTCCCCTTCCCCCCCCCCCCTCCGCTCCCCTTTCCCCCCCTCCGCTCCCCTTTCCCCCCCTCCGCTCCCCTTTCCCCCCTCCACTCCCCTTTCCCCCCCCTCCGCTCCCCTTTCCCCCCCCTCTGCTTCCCTTTCCCCCCCCTCTGCTCCCCTTCCCCCCCCTCCGCTCCCCTTCCCCCCTCCGCTCCCCTTCCCCCCTCCACTTCCCTTTCCCAACCCCTCCCCTTTCCCCCCTCTGCTCCTCCTTTCCGCTCTCTCCGCTCCCCTTCCCCCCCTCTGCTCCCCTTCCCCCCCCCTCCGCTCCCTTTCCCCCCCCCTTGCTCCCCTTTCCCTCCCCTCCCCCCATCCGCTCCCCTTTCCCCCACCGCTCCCCTTTCCCCCACCCCCTCCGCTCCCCTTTCCCCCACCCCCTCCGCGCCCCTTTCCCCACCTCCCCTCCGCTCCCCTTTCCCCCCCTCTGCTCCCCTTTCCCACTCCTCTGCTCCCCTTTCCCCCCCCCCTCCGCTCCCCTTCCCCCCCTCCGCTCCCCTTCCCCCCCCTCCACTTCCCTTTCCCAACCCCTCCCCTTTCCCCCCCCTCTGCTCCCTTTCCGCTCTCTCCGCTCCCCTTCCCCCCCTCCGCTCCACTCACCCCCCCCTCCGCTCCCCTTTCCCCCCCCCCCTCCGCTCCCCTTTCCCCTCCCCTCCCTCCCATCCGCTCCCCTTTCCCCCACCGCTCCCTTTCCCCCACCCCCTCTGCTCCCCTTTCCCCCACCCCCTCCGCTCCCCTTTCCCCCACCCCCTATGCTCCCCTTTCCCCCACCCCCTCTGCTCCCCTTTCCCCCACCCCCTCCGCTCCTCTTTCCCCCCCCCTCCACTCCCTTTTCCCCCCCCTCCACTCCCCTTTCCCCCCTCCACTCCCCTTTCCCCCCCTCTGCTCTCCCTCCCCCCCCTCCGCTCCCCTTTCCCCCCCCTACGCTCCCCTCCCCTCTCTATGCTCCCCTTTCCCCCCTCCCTATCCCCCCTCTACTCCCCTTTCCCCCCCTCTGCTCCCTTTTTCCCCTCCACCCCCTTTCCCCCCCTCCCTTTCCCCTCCACCCCCTTCCCCCCCTCCCACATTTCAACCCCTTCCCCCTTTCAACCCGCCTTTACTCCGGCCGCCTCTGCCTTTCACCCACCGCCTCACAGCCGCTGCACGCACTCAACAGACACCTGCCACACTCGACACATACCTGCCGTCACAACACACCTACTGCCTCCCGCCCCTACGCACCGACATCACTGACCCACCGCCTCACACCCTAGCAGGACCCTCACTCACAGACAGCACTCACAACCCACATGACACCTGCCACCTCACACCCTAGCAGGACCCCCACTCACAGACAGCACTCACAACCCACGCGCCACCTGCCGCCTCACACCCTAGCAGGACCCCCACTCACAGACAGCACTCACAACCCACGCGCCACGTGTCGGCCTCACACCCTAGCAGGACATACGCCTCACATTTTTACATCTGTTAAGTCACCAAAATATACATTGTACTGTGGTGTGTTTACAATAAACCATTTTTAAACAACATCGTATTACATTTTATTCCATCTTTCTTTTCAATATTATTATCCAACCTTTACAACAAATAGTCACCTATTGTTCCACAATTTATAAATAATACTACCTATTACGCATTTACATCCCGGGCAACCCCGGGTCTTTCAGCTAGTATATATATATATATATATATATATAGTATACATATATTATACATTACAAGTATATATTATTACATAATATTCTTATAAATGTGCATAATTCATGTTTCTCCATGTTTTACAAATGTTTTCTAAATGTTTATCCAATTTCAATCTTCCAGAAGAACTTAATAAAGACTGCATTATGTATTATTCATGATTATTTTTATATTTGTATTTTTTTGTTCCTGATGAAATAAAGATAAATATTTATTCACATTCCTGGTAATCATAATCATTGACAACAACCACCCCCCCCCACCCCTACAGTATAATAATGAATGACAAAACAACATGAATCAGTTAATGTTTTTTTTTACTCTCAATTCTCACAATGCTGTGCAAATCAGATTTACATTTCAAATTCGAGAAGGGATTTTCCAAAGCGTTACCATAAACAAAGCCTCAAAGGGTTGGGGGGGGGGGTTGGGTGAGTCATGTGCAGTAATCAGCTAGCTCCCATCTCAAAGAGGCTTAGAGTACACGCAGGCGCAGTGAGGTGATTGACGCTCGGCTAGGGACGGATTAAAAACATAATGACTAACTTCAGAAAATGAATGACTCTGTGGAGGTGTCTGTCGAAAAGAGTTTGTGTGTGCATGGGGGAGGGATAAAGGATTAGTTGTGCTGCAGTTCAAAGAAATTACATACTGTAGAGTACAGTAATTTCAAAAGGTAGTTCATCATAATAATTTGATCAATAAACCCCCAAATACAACCCCCAAATACAGCACTTAAAGAGCAAGTCACTTTATCTCCCTGTGCCTCAGGCACCAAAAACATACAGTAGATTGTGAGCTCCATGGGACAGGGAGGGACTCGTGCCAGCAAAATGTCTCTGGAAAGCGCTTACGTTACTGTAACTAAGAGCGCTATACAAAAACATGCTATTATTATTTATAATATCAAGGTGATGCTCTGTGCAAATCAAATTCGAGAAAGGATTTTTCCGTCTCAAAGAGAATTACACGCAGGCGCAGTGAGGCTTTGTACTGTAGCTCGGCTATGGACGGATTAAGAACACAATGGCAAGATTCAGAAAATTGACAACTCTGTGGAGAGGGGAGGTTGGGTGACTCATGCGCAGTAAGCAGCTAAGCAGCTAAATAGCTCCCATCTGAAAAACAATCACACGCAGGCGCAGTGAGGCTTTGAAGCTTGGCTATGGACGGATTCAAAACACAATGGCAAGATTCCAAAAATTAAAGACTCTGTGGAGAGGGGGGGTTGGGTGACTCATGCGCAGTAAGCAGCTAGCTCCCATCTCAAAGAGACTTAGAGTACACGCAGGCGCAGTGAGGCGATTGATGATCGGCTAGGGATGGATTAAAAACACAATGACTAACTTCAGAAAATGAATGACTCTGTGGAGGTGTCTGTCGAAAAGAGTTTGTGTGTGCGTGGGGGAGGGATGAAGGATTAGTTGTGCTGCAGTACAAAGAAATTACATACTGTAGAGTAGAGTACAGTAATTTCAAAAGGCAGTTCATCATAATAATTTGATCACTAAACCCCCAAATACAACCCCCAAATACAGTACATAAAAAGCAAGTCACTTTATCTCCCTGTGCCTCAGGCACCATAAACATACAGTAGATTGTGAGCTCAACGGGACAGGGAGGGACCTGTGCCTGCAAAATGTCTCTGGAAAGCGCTACGTATACTGTAACTAACAGCGCTATACAAAAACATGCTATTATTATTATTATAATATCAAGGTTATGCTCTGTGCAAATCAAATTCGAGAAGGGATTTTCTGTCTAAAAGAGAATTACACGCAGGCGCAGTGAGGCTTTGTACTGTAGCTCGGCTATGGACGGATTAAGAACACAATGTCAAGATTCATAAAATTAATGACTCTGTGGAGAGGGGGGGGTTGGGTGACTCATGCGCAGTAAGCAGCTAAGCAGCTAAATAGCTCCCATCTGAACAAGGATTACACGCAGGCGCAGTGAGGCTTTGAAGCTTGGCTATGGACGGATTCAAAACACAATGGCAAGATTCCAAAAATTAAAGACAGCCGCATGAAGTTCAAAGCTAAAGACATACTTTAATTTCAAAAGACAGTTCATCATAATAATACACCCCCAAACACAGTACGTAAAAAGCACACAAATCAACCATATGCAGTCAAACGCACAGGGTCGCAGACAAAAGCTACTGTACAGCACAGATTTAATATCGTAATACAGTAAGATGGTTTTTGCAGGCTTGTGGAGAAAAAAAATTACAATAAAAAAATTTTTTTCACTCACTCAAGCAAGCAGTGGTGGGCGAAGTTACAGGCGCATGCGCAGTAAATTCCTGCTGTCAAGCAGGAATGTGATTAAAACCAGACACACGTTCAAAGGAATGGTGTGGGAGAGATGTACTGCATTGCACAGAAGATAAGAAGTTGAAATACCCTGCAGAGCAGTTAATTATCCCGAGCGAGGGGAGAGCGCTGTATATGCCGAAATGTGACACTGTTACAGTACAGTACACGCCTATGCGTTTCAACAATTTTCAAATGAGACATACTGTACTATACTGCAGAACAGTACTGCAATGCATGTATACTTTAAATATGCAAATTTACAATTACTGCGCGCGCACACACAGACTGTGTACTGACGTAGGTTGAACAGTGAAGGTATTAGACTTCCAAGACAACAGCTCGCAAACGCCCCCTGAGTTTTTACACGGCACTGCAGTATTGCAGACAGCGAGAATCAAATGCTAATATCACGAGTGCGAAAATAACGCAGTTCACTCCGGGCGAAAACGACACAAAACCGCACATAACCGGGATAATCTGAAAATCGCAGATCTAGCCGATTTAGACTAAATGCGGTCACCACTGTATATGTATGAATATATATATATATTTATATATATATATATATTTATATATATATGTGTATGTAATGTATATATATATATATATATATATATATATATATTTATATATATATATATATATATATATATATATATATATATATATATATATGTATATGTATTATATATATATATATATATATATATATAAAATGGAAATATAACTGCATGTCTCTTTCTCTGCTCCCCCCTCTCTCTCCGCTCCTCCCCTGCGCAGCCCCGGTCCCCCCCTGCGCAGCTCCGGTCCCCCCCTGCGCAGCTCTGGTCCCCCCCCTGCGCAGCACACAGTGTCACACACACAGTGAGACACACACTGCGTCACACACACACAGTGTCAAACACACACACAGTGTCACACACACAGTGTCACTTACACACACACATACACACAGTGTCACACACACACACACACACACAGTGTCACACACACACAGTGTCACTCACACACAGTGTCAAACACACACACATAGTGTCACACATACACAGTGTCACACATACACAGTGTCCCACATACACAGTGACACACACACACACACACACGCACACACACACAGTGTCACACACACACGCACACACACACAGTGTCACACACACATACACACACACACACACACACACACACACAAACACACACACACACACACACACAAATACACACACACACACACACAGTGCAGTCAGTTGAAGTCTCTTGCCTGTGCTGTCTCTGACTCCCCCCAGTCTGTGAGGGGGGCTGTCCCCATTAGGTTAAATGCAGCCAGCTCTGGTGTGAGTCCACACTCCTCACGTTTTGGCCTTCCTGGCTCTGTGGCTGCTGGGAGTATTGGGGAGCATTGGGGGGCGGGAGGAGCATGTGTTACTGGCTGATGTGTCTGTGAATGTGCTCCTCAGAACACGCTCTGCAGAGTGACACTGACGCTTCCTGCTCACTGCCTGCCTCTCGCTGGAGCTGTTGTGGGGAGAGGAGGAGAAGGGACTGGCAGAGCAACCGCTGAGAGGCTTGCACCTTTTGGCAAATGGTCTTTCGTGGCGGGGGGCAGGGCGGGGGGAGCGCCCTTGGTGGGGGTTGGGAGCCAGAGTAGAGCTTAGTGGGATGGTAGCGGGGAGGTGAGCTGCAGGTGAGGGGGAGTCATGTGGGGGAGCCGGTGGGAAGGTGAGCTGCGGGTGAGGGGGGTTGATGGGGGGTAGACTCTGGTCCCGACCATGGGGTGAGGAGGAGAAGAGGAGAGTGGCCAGGTGGTTGTGCGTGTCCCATCCCCCCCCCCGCCATGTCGGCGGCGGGTGAGAGTGTGGCAGTTGGTTGAGGTCATATAAGCACACAGGCCAATGAGAGGTGCGGGGGGCGGTGCCGGGCATGGACCAATCTGATTGGCCAGAGGGTGAGTGACAGACTAACGGACCAATCAGATTGGCCAGAGGCACAGCAAATATACGTTTTCTGCAAACAAACAACATTTTCATTTATATTTATATACACACAAACTTGCAGGCGCAATGAAGCCAGAATTTAATTTCACTCTAATCGGTTTCCATAAAATTTACCTCTGCACACATTTCTTACAGGCATAATATTGTTTATTTTTATTAAAGGAAAAAATAGCCAACACCTGCCATTGTCAAGTGGCGTATTATCATGCACGGTAAAAGGATAAACAAAACCAGCTCAACTTTTTGAATTTTATTCTACCACAACCCAGACAAGAAATTTCAATCAATCTTCCCACTTGGCCTGGCAAATATAAGCAGAGGTATGAAAGCAGACCACCTTGGAACTTCTTCTTTGTTATGCCCCCTGCAGAAAAGTTATCCTCTCACTAACCAATAATGAAAAAGTCCAGTCCGCGCTCTGGCTCTTTAAACCTGGAATGTTGATTCCTCTCTGTTCTTTTGCTGCTCTCGTGTTTTGAAGTGTCTTCCCCCACCTCCAAAAGTGGATTCCACCGGAAGGCTCCGACGGCAATACCAAATGTCAACAAGAAACATAAACACAAAAGCGTACCAAGATGAGAGATGTAAAATGTATTACCAATAAATAAAAATAGTAATCACTTACATATATAAAATCTTTAATAATCCCCGATCGTAACGATGACTGCAGTGGTGGGGCGTCACATAAGGTATGCAGGGGCAATCACAGTCCTGGGAGATCAGTCCCGCACGCTGGGGCTGTCTCCGTTGTGCTTCCTATCATCCACATGTGTGAGCGTGGTGAGAAGCGTAGCGCGCATGCGCAGGAATCGAAGCCCTCTGCTGGTGTCCTTAGGATGCCTGTCCGTTTTGGTCACGTTAGAAAACGATCGGAAACGATCACAAACGATACACTTGAGTGTGTACTAGCAGTAGCTTACATAACAGCCAACCACAATAGTCGCGACGCGTTTCGTCTACCAAAGTAAACTTTTTCAGGCTAATCATATGCCTGAAGAAGTTTACTTTGGTAGACGAAACGCGTTGCGACTATTGTGGCTGGCTGTTATGTAAGCTACTGCTAGTACACACTCAAGTGTATCATTTGTGATTGTTTCCGATCGTTTAATAACGTGACCAAAACGGACAGGCATCCTAAGGACACCAGCAGAGGGTTTCGATTCCTGCGCATGCGCGCTACGCTTCTCACCACGCTCACACACGTGTATATGTTCAGTAAAACCCGTTATTCTATACCTGTGTGTGTATTACTGTTAGTATTGGTTCCTGTGGGGGGCTCATCCCACTAAGCTGAGATCCCTTTCAGGTGGAGGCGCTGCACCAAAGTGAACAAGCGACCACCCCAGGCTCCCAGTGCAGAGGGTCAGGCCTTCTGGTAGCCAGACAGGTAACTGCATTACCGGTAATTCCTGTAGTTACGGGGAAAAGGGGCTACATACATATATATAATACATACAATTAAAATATCTTTCATGGTTATTACAAGAGAAACTCTTTAAGATGTTTCTTCCTTTTCTGACATTAATTTACTATCACTTTGATGTAAATAGAGATGAATATATTATTTCCATCTACTGTCTAGAGAGATTATTAATTTATATCAGTATAGTGTTGATTTAACCCCTTAGAAGATCCTCATAGGTTTAAGTACATTATGATTCCCAGGTTATTAGATACATTTATAATTATAACAGAGTGCATCTATTATATTATATTTTCAGTTCTATACCATTAATTGCATTTTCTACTTGATCTTGATCCTATCTGTGTTTTTAAAATATGTGTTTATACAGTACTGTATATCATTTTTGTCGTCTTGCAATTTATCATTGTTAGACAGATAGCGTGTGTATATATGGATAGAGTTTTCAGCTACAAGACGACACCCCTGGCGAAGTTTGGTAAAACACGTAGGGTGGAGGACTTTGCCTTTGAGATCAAAAATCTGACTCTGTTTGACGAACTCCGGCGAGGTGAGACTTCCATGTGACACAGAATTACTTGAAGAGACCGGCAGCTCGGTACGAGAGGCGTGGGACTCAATGCGTATTACCGTAGCATTTATTCTGAGTGCGGTGTGCAGATTTGATATTTTTAAGAGTATATTAAATAGGTTACGATGGTACATTTGCCCTGCTGTCTCCCATATTTCTACCCCTGAGCTGATACCTTCTGGAACAGATGTAAGCCCAGCAACTACTATAAGCAGCTCTCTAAATAACATCATACACAGTGGATCAAGAACCTTTAGAAGTGATACCTGAATTCTCTCTCTGCCTGATTAGGAGGTTTTTCGTGTAATTTTGCCCCATCATAGCAGGAATTTTCCTTATACCGTTACATATTACCCTATGGTTCTTTTTCTCCCCTTTTCCCTTGCACTATACTGTAGGTTTGTTCCTTTGGATATTTCTGTTCCTTTTTGATATTGTTTAGATTGGCCACACAAAATGATATTCAGTATATGTAAACAATGGGGAAACCAAGATAAACCAACTAAAGAAAAAGAAAATGGGTTCAAATGTATTTATTCAATTAATATTGACTTATTTTATAAGTGATTTCCTTATATTTTAATTACTCTTTTTGATTTTTTTTTATTCACTTAACTCCCTTAAAAACACTAGTGCCATGTGTTCAACTGCATCATTCTGTTGGTTTGTCAACCAGGCTTTAATACTGAATTTTGGCAGGAGGAATAAAGAGGGCAGGCCTTAGAAAGGTTTGAAGATATAAAGGAAGTGAGCACTATCAAAATGTGTGCTTTCAAAATATTTACCCTGTCTAACTCCTGACTGCGGACATTTATTCTTATTTGTCACATAAAGACAGTACATTTTTGAAGAAATGCTCTGGAATCACACTTCATTTCTACTTCATAAGATTTTGGACCATTCATTGTTTGTACAAATAGAGTTAGGTTGGAAAAGAGCTGAGAATTACGTTCCTTGTCTTAAATCTCAGTTTCAGCAAAAGTAGCACATTGGTAAACAAGAGAAGAAATTGGGGATACTTTTAGAGGTAAGAATTCGGATGAAGATGCAATCACAATTCCACTAGTTGCTGAACTGTCTTTTGAGAAAAAGGGTTGGTTAGTGAGAGCAAGAAAGATAAACACAAAAGCGCACCAAGATGAGAGATGTAAAATGTATTACCAATAAATAAAAATAGTAATCACTTACATATATAAAATCTTTAATAATCCCTGATCGTAACGATGACTGCAGTGGTGGGGCATCACATAAGGTATGCAGGGGCAATCACAGTCCTGGGAGATCAGTCCCGCACGCTGGGGCTGTCTCCGTTGTGCTTCCTATCATCCACGTGTGTGAGCGTGGTGAGAAGCGTAGCGCGCATGCGCAGGAATCGAAACCCTCTGCTGGTGTCCTTAGGATGCCTGTCCGTTTTGGTCACGTTATTAAACGATCGGAAACAATCACAAATGATACACTTGAGTGTGTACTAGCAGTAGCTTACATAACAGCCAGCCACAATAGTCGCAACGCGTTTCGTCTACCAAAGTAAACTTCTTCAGGCATATGATTAGCCTGAAAAAGTTTACTTTGGTAGACGAAACGCGTCGCGACTATTGTGGTTGGCTGTTATGTAAGCTACTGCTAGTACACACTCAAGTGTATCGTTTGTGATCGTTTCCGATCGTTTTCTAACGTGACCAAAACGGACAGGCATCCTAAGGACACCAGCAGAGGGCTTCGATTCCTGCGCATGCGCGCTACGCTTCTCACCACGCTCACACATGTGGATGATAGGAAGCACAACGGAGACAGCCCCAGCGTGCGGGACTGATCTCCCAGGACTGTGATTGCCCCTGCATACCTTATGTGACGCCCCACCACTGCAGTCATCGTTACGATCGGGGATTATTAAAGATTTTATATATGTAAGTGATTACTATTTTTATTTATTGGTAATACATTTTACATCTCTCATCTTGGTACGCTTTTGTGTTTATGTTTCTTGTTGACATTTGGTATTGCCGTCGGAGCCTTCCGGTGGAATCCACTTTTGGAGGTGGGGGAAGACACTTCAAAACACGAGAGCAGCAAAAGAACAGAGAGGAATCAACATTCCAGGTTTAAAGAGCCAGAGCGCGGACTGGACTTTTTCATTATTGGTTAGTGAGAGGATAACTTTTCTGCAGGGGGCATAACAAAGAAGACCCGGGTGCTGCCGAATAATAAACAGTGATCTGCTGATCCAGGGACGTTGTCATCCACCCCTACGTGGGGTGAATGCTATTTGGAGGGTTTCACCTTTAAGAGTCTATATCGTGGGTGGTCTGGTCACTGACCACAGGCCGCAATCACCGCGTGGCATCTCACCGGTGCTATTCTTTAACTATAGGCAGCTACTTGGGAAATGTCCCTAGCTATGGGATTTCACTGTAGCAGCCACAATCTGGTGTGAGTCAGGGCATAGCTGGGGACCAAAGGGGATATCTGGCCTAGTCTGGGAGCCACCTGCACCCAGACACTACCTTATCCCTCGTGTTCCTGCTCTAACTAGCGTGGTCCCTGCTGAGCACTCCAAATGTATCCATCTGTAACGCCTGTATGCCCGCAGACCTGGCCAGTCCACAGTACTGAGGTGGGAAGGGTTTTACCATGCTCCCACAGCAGTGAGGGCGTGCCCGGAGTGTGGTATGGCGTTGCTGATCCTGTAGAAAGATGGTTAGTTAATACTTGCAATGCCTTGGGATACAGAGTAAGGATAGTGATGTCCGTGTGCCAGAGTTCAGGGGTATAGAGAGCAGGTAGAAGAAAAGATGATGGCGGTCACTGCATAATAGAACTCGGCCAGGAATGGTTAAAATCAGCTTTATTCACCGATGCTGCACATGACAGAGAGAACATCTCTGACGCGTTTCGTCCCGCCGTGGGACTTTATCAAACTAATCTTTGATAAAGTCCCACGGCGGGACGAAACGCGTCAGAGATGTTCTCTCTGTAATGTGCAGCATCGATGAATAAAGCTGATTTTAACCATTCCTGGCTGAGTTCTATTATGCAGTGACCGCCATCATCTTTTCTTCTACCATTGACATTATTTGGCTGGAGCACGCTGGCGATCTTGCTGCACAGGGAGCCGTGTATCCCTCCCAGCTTCTGGTGTCCGCCCCCTGGAGCGTGAGCAGCGTCAGAGCGCACAGCTTGCTAGGACTTGCCAAGGAAGGCAGTGAGAAGACACCAAACACCTCGTGGAGTGCCCATGAGTGGTGTACAAGACGGACACAGTTTGCTGGGACCTGTCCTAGAGAAGCAGTGAGACAACACCAGACACCTTGTAGAGTGTTCGTGGAGCCGGGACAGGTGCACAGGACGAGCGGTGAGGACATCGGGTCGGGTAAGGGCACCAGGTTTTTGACTGCCGTGAGTTCATGAGGGAGGCATCCACGGTTGCTTCTCCTCTTGCCTCTATCTATTCCCTGCACACTAGCCCCCCACCCTGGTTCAGTCTGCAATTCACCCTCCTTATTGATTTTATTCATTCAATTGGTTATCCTGCAGCAATATTGCCTATTCTTTCATATATATGTAGAGGTTGCTTGCTCACAAACAGTCTAATACATTCGTTAGAGCATAGGACACTTGGGGTTTATTCCTCATTTCTTTTCCGTATAGAGAACTGCAGGGGTAAGCAGGAGCAGGGAAAGAAGCTGGAAAACACAGGAGAGCAAAGCATAGGACTGCACACACAGAGGTTACAAAGAACTATGCAGAGCAATGAGTGAGAGGACAGACAGGGATTATAAAAAGGGGGAACACCAATGGGAGAGAGAGGAGGAGCAGAGGGTGAAGTGAGAGACAGCAGGGATAGGTGAGAAGGAGAGGAAGAGGAAACAGGTGAGCCAGAGAGGGAGATAGCCTGAACAGCCTGAGAGGAGGAGCCAGGGGTCTGGGAAGGCCTACAAGAAGAGCGTGTGCGCGTGCCCTCTGTAAGGTTAGAGTGCGCGTGCACAGCTATGTCAAGAGGCGCGGAGCGCCGCGCCGCTGGAGCACCCACCGAGGGCGGGGGAGAAATGGAGGGGAGTCTGCAGGAGGTAAGGGGACCCTTGTGGGAGCAGAGGGAGGCCGTGAGCGGGGAACACTTTAAATGGAAACAGGAGAGTGAGAAGACGCGCGTGCCCTCCTAGGAATGCGCGCAGGCGCCGGTAGAGCGTCAGGGACTGCCGCAGAGGGACGGATGCGGGAGGAGGAAGGGAGAACCGAACAGGGAGGCGAGGAAGGATCATGAGAGGCCGGAGGGAGTGCAGCGCTAGGGACACATGGAGGGGAAGGAATCCCCTGAACCGTCACAGTATCCCCCCCCTTGAGGATCGATCTCCTGGCAATCCAGCCATGCTTCTGGGGAAATTTCAGATGGAATTGCCGAAGGAGTTTGGGGGCGTCGATGTGACGTGTAGGAACCCATGAATGCTCTTCTGGACCATAGCCCTTCCAGTGGACGAGAAATTGGTGTTTATTCCTGCACCACCGAGAGTCGATTAAAGAGTGAATTTCGTACTAGGGTAGTCACTGGGTTGGGTTTTTGGGAAGGATCCGGGAAGTGCGAGCTCTGGATGAAAGGTTTGAGTAGGGATACATGGAATACAGAAGGAATCCTCATGGTGGGAGGCAGTGCTAGTCGGTAGGCGACTAGATTGATCTTTTCTATTATCTTAAAAGGACCCAAAAATCTTGGGGACAACTTAGGAGACAGAGTCTTAAGCCTAATATTCTTTGAGGACAACCACACTCTGTCACCGGGTTTGAACGAAGGGCCTGGTTGGCGACGTTGATCTGCCTTAGTTTTTTGTCTAGAGACGGCAGTTTATAGAGACTTAAGGATCCTCCTCCAAGAATTCTGAAGGGTCGTAACATGGGAGTCTGCTGCGGGAACGCCAGAAGGGGGGGAGGAGAGGGGAAGACTGTTAGGGTGAAAACCAAAATTGATGAAAAAAGGAGATTCTTGTGTAGATTCATTCTTAAGAGAGTTGATAGCAAATTCGGCCCACGTTAACAGGTCCACCCAGTTGTCTTGTGACTCGGAGACGAAACATCTGAGATACTGCTCTAAGGTCTGATTCATCCTTTCAGTCTGACCATTGGTCTGAGGGTGATATCCGGAAGAAAAAAGAAGAGAAATCCCAAGTCTCTGGGAAAACGCATGCCAGAACTTAGAGATGAATTGAAAACCTCTGTCAGAGACAATTGAAATGGGAACGCCATGTAATCTGAAAATTTCTTTGGAAAAAATATCGGCCAAAGTAGCAGAATTAGGAAGACCCTTGAGGGGAATAAAGTGTGAGTGTTTAGAAAATCTGTCTACCACGTCAAGAATGGTATTCATTCCCTTAGAATTGGGAAGTTCGACAATGAAGTCCATAGATATGTGTTTCCAAGGTTGCTCCGGGATGGGAAGAGGCATGAGAAGACCCGAAGGTTTGTGATGGGCAGATTTACTCTGGGCACAAGCACTAGTGAAATCAAAAATGTCCTTGTTCATCTTAGGCCACCAAAATGTCCGTTTAATAGGATCCGCTGTCCTCTTGAAGCCTGGATGACCGGCCGATCTAGAAGAATGTCCCCAAAGTAAAATCTTGTGGCGAAACCATAGAGCTGCATATAAGCGTCCCTCTGGTACCCTGAACCTGCTGGGAATGTGAACCTGGGCTTTGTTGATTTCATCTAACACATCGAAATTATTGGCAGAGATTATGCACTTGACAGGAAGAATCGGTTCAGTGGATTCATTAGATTCGTTCTCCATGGCAAACTGGCGAGAGAGAGCATCCGCTTTGATATTTTTGGTACCAGGAATATACGAAATGGTATAGTTGAAACGGGGGAAAAAAAAGAGACCAACGGGCCTGACGGGATCCTAATCGTCGAGCCCCCTCGATATAGAGCACATTTTTGTGGTCGGTGAGAATGGCAATAGGTTCCTTGGTGCCTTCTAAAAGATGCCTCCACTCCTGAAGAGCCAGTTTAATGGCCAAAAGCTCCCTATTCCCAACATCATAATTTCTCTCGGCAGAAGAGAATTTCCGAGAAAAAAAAACGCAGGAATGGAGTTTTTCTTGGGGAGAGGGTCTCTGAGAAAGAATTGCACCGGCTCCCACATCCGAGGCGTCAACTTCCAATGTGAAGGGAAGGGAGGTATCCGGGTGGCATAGGATGGGTGCAGAGACGAAGGCTTTTTTGAGAAACTTGAATGCGTCAATGGCTTCAGGAGACCAAGACGTGGGGTCGGCACCTTTTTTGGTCAAGGCAGGGATGGGGAGAGCAATGGAAGAAAAATTACGGATGAATTTCCTGTAATAATTGGCAAAGCCCAGAAAACGCTGCACGGCCTTGAGAGAATTTGGCAGCGGCCAGTTAAGAACAGACTTCAATTTCTCTGGGTCCATAGAAAAACCTTGGTTAGAGATATATTGCCTAGGAAGGCAGTAGACGTCTGGTGGAACAAACATTTCTCCATCTTGGCATATAGGCGGTTAGCACGGAGCCTAGAAAACACCAGCTTGGTATGGTGAATGTGTTCATCTAAGTTTTTAGAAAAAATGAGAATGTCATCCAAGTATACGATAACAAATGTTCCCAATACATCCCGGAAGATGTCGCTTATGAACTCTTGGAAGACGGCAGGAGCATTGCATAAACCAAAGGGCATTACTAGATACTCATAATGTCCAGATCGCGTATTAAACGCGGTTTTCCACTCGTTCCCCTCCCTTATGCGAATGAGGTTATAGGCCCCTCTTAAATAGAGCTTGGAGAAGATAGAGGCTCCTTGGAGACGATCGAAAAGTTCAGAGATTAAGGGAAGGGGGTACCGATTCTTTACCATGATTTTATTCAGTCCGCGAAAGTCGATACAGGGTCTTAGCGATCCATCCTTCTTCTTCACGAAGAAGAAGCCTGCCCCAGTGGGGGAGGTAGAATTGCGGATGAATCCTTTCTCCAAGTTATTTGGATGTAAGACGTCATAGCTTCAGTTTCTGGAACAGACAACGGGTAAGATTTCGACTTCGGGAGGATGGTTCCTGGAACTAAATGGATAGGACAATCGTATGGACGATGGGGAGGCAGAATTTCTGCCTGTACTTTGTTGAACACATCCAGGAATTCATGATACACGGTCGGGAGAATCATGAGAATAGGAGGAACAGAATCCATACCGGCGAGCACCGCAACAGGAGGAGCCGTAGGAACTGACTCAGCGGAGAAAGGCCACTGGATTGGCAAGGTGCCGGTCCAATCAATGCACGGATTGTGGAGTTGAAGCCAAGGCAATCCTAAAATAAGTTGAACGGTGGGAGAATGGAAGATACCAAAAACTATTACCTCTTTATGACCGTCGGCCAAGGTCAAAGTGAGAGGAATGGACTCCCAGATGATGAATGCTGGCTGGAGCTGGCGACCGTCGATGGCCTTGAGACCAATGGGTGATTTTCTCTTGACCATAGGCATTTGGTTCTCAGAGGTGAAGGTTTGATCCAGGAAGTTACCGCCAGATCCAGAGTCAATGAAAGCCTTTACTTCCAGTAGAAGGTCAGGGCCCTCCAGCGTAACAGGAAGCATAAACTTCTTTGGGAGATCCTCAGAGAGAGAGGGGCAAGAAGAGACAGTACCCAGTAGAAGCCCCTCTACCTTTCCCGGGTGTTCCCGTTTCCCGGCTTCAGGGAACAGTTCTGGAGGCGGTGTTCCGAAGAATCACAGTAGAAACAGAGTCCCTTCTGACAGCGTCGCATTCTCTCCGCGGCCCAAAGTTGTTGGCTACCGATTTGCATCGGCTCTGGGGCATCCAATGCCAGGAGAGGCGAAGAGGGTGACCTGTGAGAGACAACAGGGGAAGAAAGAGAACGGGAACAGTGTCTCTCATGCCGTCGTTCCTGGGTGCGCTGGTCCATGCGCACACTGAGAGTAATCAGTTCCTCCAGGGAAGAAGGCCGGGCATGAGTAGCAAGATCATCCTTCAAGGAGTCAGAGAGTCCGTGCCAGTATGCGGCGGCGAGTGCCTCATCATTCCATTGAGTCTCCGCGGCGAGGGTACGGAACTTGATCGCGTACTTGGCAGCAGATCTTCGAGCCTGTGAGATATGAAAGAGAGAGAATACGGCCGTCTCCCATCGTGCGGGAGTGTCGAACACTTGATGGAATTCACGCCTAAATTTAGGGTAAACTTGGGTTAATTCAGTCTTATGTTCCCAGAGGGTAGAGGCCCAAGCGAGGGTGTCATCAGTGAGCAAGGCATAAATGTATGCCACCTTAGAATGTCCGGTAGGAAACTGTGAGGGAGACATTTCGAATTGCACCTTGCATTGGTTTAAGAATCCGCGGCAAGCAAGGATCATACCGGAATACGGGGTCCAGCATTACCATAAGTCACAGCGACAGGAGGAGATGGAGCCACTGAAGTTTCCTGGATGGAGAGGTTAGCAAGTTGCTGGGAAACAGTGGTCAGCTGGTTGCTCACAAATTGTAAATGTTCCAAGGAAACACCTTGACCCACCTCAGGGGGGTCTGCATTTGTTGTGCTCTGCATAATGTAACGCCTGTATGCCCGCAGACCTGGCCAGTCCCCAGTACTGAGGTGGGAAGGGTTTTACCACTCACCCACAGCAGTGAGGGCATGCCCGGAGTGTGGTATGGCGTTGCCGGGCCTGTAGAAAGATGGTTAGTTAATACTTGCAACGCCTTGGGATACAAAGTAAGGATAGTGATGTCCGTGTGCCAGAGTTCAGGGGTATAGAGAGCAGGATCGTAATGTTCGGAAGCCAGAGTCCAGGGATAACAGAAGTCAGCAAAGTCGTGTCCGTAAGCAGGGTTCAAGGGCAGTAGAGAGCAGGCTAATCCAGTACAAGCAGAGGTCAAGACAGGGGAATCCAAGGGTAAGCAGGAGCAGGGACAGAAGCTGGAAAACACAGGAGAGCCAAGCATAGGACTGCACACACAGAGGTTACAAAGAACTATGCAGAGCAATGAGTGAGAGGACAGACAGGGGTTATCAAGGAGGGAACACCAATGGGAGAGAGAGAGAAAGAGCAGAGGGTGACGTGAGAGACAGCAGGGATAGGTGTGAAGGAGAGGAGGAGGAGACAGGTGAGCCAGAGAGGGAGATAGCCTGAACAGCCCGAGAGGAGGAGCCAGGGAAGCGCGCCCTCTGTAAGGTTAGAGTGTGCGCGCACAGGCTGTGTCAAGAGGTGCGGAGCGCCGCGGGAGCACCCGCCGAGGGCGGGGGGAGAACCGGAGGGGTGTCTGCAGGAGATAAGTGGACCGGAGCGGGAGCAGAGGGAGGCAGAGGGAGGCCGTGAGCGGGGAACACTGTAAAGGGAAACGGGAGAGTGAGAAGATGCGCGTGCCCTGCGGGGAACGCGCGCAGACGCCGGGAGAGCGTCAGGGATTGCCGCAGAGGGACGGATGCGTGAGGAGGAAGGGAGAACCGAATGGGGAGGCAAGAAAGGGACATGAGAGGCAGGAGGGAGCGCAGCGCCAAGGACATATGGAGGGGAAGGAATCCACTGAACCGTCACACCATCGCTGGCCGATATCCTATGAGCCCTATAGGCTCCTGCCGCCCATGTGGTATTAGCCCTAGAGACTGTTGGGACTTGTAGTCCCTCCTCGTGTAGCCCAACAATGGCCGCCACCTTTCGGCTACACTGCACATGCGCGTGGCGTCTATCTCGCATGCTCGACTTTCAAGATGGAGGCACTCTGATGATGGAGCAGCCGCTGAGCTCCGGTGACCCGCTAGCGCTCTAACCGCCTGCAGTAGCTCCCCTCCCGCAAACCAGGAGTAAGAAGGGGGACCTGACATACACACATACACACATACACACATACACACATACTGTACACAAATCTCCACAATAGCAGAAAAAAGTGTGAATGGAAGCATATACAGTACAGTAGATACAGTAGTGATTGTCCGAAAGGTAATCGTATCTAAATTGTGTACAGTATATGTGTGTATGTACAATAAAGTGGAAAATATTGAATTGGTACAAATATCAAGAAATGTACCACAGGTATATATATATATATATATATATATATATATATATATATATATATATATATATATATATATAAAAAATCTACCCTCTATCTTGCCTGTTTTCTCTCAGAGTGAGAGATCCAAACCAAGCTGCAGTGAAAGTATAGATGTTTAGTTACGTAGAGTTTTATTTGTTTGTGCACAGTTCTTTTTCTTCCCATAGGAAGAGAAATATATTTCTTATCAGTGACTATATCCATAAGACACCCAATCTTGCTGACTGAAAATTTAGGAGCAAAATATTCCAGGATGTCAACCATAGTTGTGAGCTACACACAATTGCAGTTTGCAACTCTTGGAAAGTGTTGGTGTCTGTATATTGTATTTTTGCTGCAATGTTATGTTTTATTGTTGTCTTTATTATTGTTATGAATGATAAATCTAGCTCTATTATAAACTGTTGAAAATGTGTCACATTGACATATGTATTCCTCAGCACTAATAAGTCTGCGGTTCCCCAACCTTCATCCTTTTTCTTAAAGACAGGATGACCTCTGTCTCGCTGTCTCCCTTAGCTGGAACCTATAGCACCTGCTGAAAATGACAATCAATATGAATCAAAACTGAAAAAGAATGGGAGGATATTCCATACCCACGCATTGTTGTAGCACGACTATCCCTTTGAAATTGGGTATACTGCAATTAGAATTCAAACAATTAAACATTGACATGGAGGTAAACAGAGATATAAAAAGATTTGAAAATACTGATGAGACAATAAGAATTTAATTGAAAGAGCCCAATTGCTCCAATAGTGTGTGTGTGTGTGTGTGTGTGTGTGTGTGTGTGTGTGTGTGTGTGTGTGTGTGTGTGTGTGTGTGTGTGTGTGTGTGTGTGTGTGTGTGTGTGTGTGTGTGTGTGTGTGTGTGTGTGTGTGTGTGTGTGTGTGTGTGTGTGTGTGTGTGTGTGTGTGTGTGTGTGTGTCAGTGTGTGTGTGTGTGTGTGTGTGTGTGTGTGTGTGTGTGTGTGTGTGTGTGTGTGTGTGTGTGTGTGTGTGTGTGTGTGTGTGTGTGTGTGTGTGTGTGTGTGTGTGTGTGTGTGTGTGTGTGTGTGTGTGTGTGTGTGTGTGTGTGTGTAAAACAAATATATAATTGCTGCGCTTCTCCATGTAAGGAGCATGCAGCTGGCGAAGGGATTGGCCATTCAATTGTGAAAAACAGACAGTGAATGCCTGCGCTTCTCCCTTTGGGATACCAATAAATGGGGAATATATATAAATGGAAATATTAAGGTATGCTCATTTGCATGTCTTAGGCAGATCTGCAACCCTGCCTTTCACCATTTTCACCCAGCAAACAGCACTTCCACTGCAGCAAGGGATTCTGGGAAATGACATGCAAATGAGCACACAGTGCAACCTTTTGCTTCAAAACCATTTAACATGGTCCCCTATAAGCTTAAGTTTGCTGCATTTCACAGCTTTGAGCACAGACTGGGTTAAGATGCATAGCCAGTAAAGCCACCCACAGACAGCTGTTTTGACCTTAAAGGGTCTCCCCAGTATGGGGTTGGTTATACTGGCTTTGCAAAATGAAGCAGGGATAGGTTTCACCACACTTAGTTAAGTTATATATATATAATGAAAGGCAGACCATGGAATCCAGGAAATCCAAGGGACACACGACAAAGTAGAAACAGCACACTTGGTAGTAATGAAAAAATGTATTTAAACAGCAGGCACAATCACCTACGTTTCGGTCCTAGGGACAGGACCTTTATCAAGGGAGTGCTCACCATGCAATGACCTACACCACCTATTATTCTTTGCTGTGTGTCCCTTGGATTCCATGGATTCCATGGTCTGCCTGGTAAGGAGTATTTCATTATACTTCTTCTTATGGGACTAGCACCTGTCTACACCTTTATTTATGTGCCATCTGCTTTTGTATACTATATATATATATATATATATATATACAGTGTTCGACAAATCACCCAAAAATCTACCCGCTCAACCAAAAAATCTACTCGCCACCTAGTCCCGCCCCCAACCCCGCCCCTAGTCCTGCCCCCAACCCCGCCCCTAGTCCCGCCCCCAACCCCACCCCTAGTCCCACCCCCAACCCTAGTCGCGCCCCCAACCCAGCTTTAAAATAAAATATATAAATAAAATACATTTAATAAATTCCTAGTCAGAACAACATTCGTATTTGACATAAATGTATTTATTGTATTACATTATACTACAATTAGTCCTTGTTACCTGTGTGTGTGTGTAAATGTCAGATCTAGAAACAAAAGCCAGATGTGAATGACTAGTTTCCTGAACCCCTTAACCAGTGCCTGGACGTCCCCGCTTCACAATATCTAAAGCAGCAATCCCGCCTGGGATCTTACCTGATCCGCAGTCCCTCAATGTCAAGGTACCTCATTCCCGCAATGTTATAAGTTGGAGGGGATGTGTTCCCTACCTGTCTTCTGGGTTAGGGGGGATTCCAATGTCTCCCGTCTGAAGCTTGAGTCAAACCTGGAAGAAAGCAGTATAGGTTATTTTGGTGTAGTATAGGGAGAGAGAGGAAGAGAGAGAGAGAGAGAGAGAGGGAGAGAGAGAGAGAGAGAGAGAGAGAGAGAGAGAGAGAGAGAGAGAGAGAGAGAGAGAGAGAGAGAGAGAGAGAGAGAGAGGGGGGGGCGGGGGGACAGAGAGGAGGGAGAGAGAGGAGAGAGAAAGAGACAGAGGGGAAAGAGAAAGAGACAGAGAGGGGGGAGAGAGAAAGAGACAGAGAGGGGGGAGAGGGGGGAGAGAGAAAGAGACAGAGGGGGGGAGAGAGGAGAGAGAAAGAGACAGAGAGGGGGAGAGAGAAAGAGACAGAGAGGGGGAGAGAGAGGAGAGAGAAAGAGACAGAGAGGGGGAGAGAGAGGAGAGAGAAAGAGACAGAGAGGGGGTAGAGAGAGGAGAGAGAAAGAGACAGAGAAGGCGGAGAGAGAGGAGAGAGAAAGAGACAGAGAGGTGGGAGAGAGAGGAGAGAGAAAGAGATAGAGGGGGGAGAGAAAGAAGAGAGAAAGAGACAGAGAGGGGGAGAGAGGAGAGAGAAAGAGACAGAGAGGGGGAGAGAGAGGAGAGAGAAAGAGACAGAGAGGGGGGAGAGACAGGAGAGAGAAAGAGACAGAGGGGGGTGGAGAGAGAGGATAGAGAAAGAGACAAAGAGGGGGAGAGAGAGGAGAGAGAAAGAGACAGAGGGGGGAGAGAGAGGAGAGAGAAAGAGACAGAGAGGGGGGAGAGAGAGGAGAGAGAAAGAGAGAGAGAGGTGGGAGAGAGAGGAGAGAGAAAGAGACAGAGAGGGGGGCGAGAGAGGAGAGAGAAAGAGACAGAGAGGGGGGAGAGAGAGGAGAGAGAAAGAGACAGAGAGGGGGGAGAGAGGAGAGAGAAAGAGACAGAGAGGGGGGAGAGAGAGGAGAGAGATAGAGACAGAGAGGGGGGAGAGACAGGGGAGAGAAAGAGACAGAGAGGGGGGAGAGACAGAGGAGAGAAAGAGAGGGGGAGAGACAGGGGAGAGAAAGAGAGGGGGGAGAGACAGGGGAGAGAAAGAGAGGGGGGGAGAGACAGGGGACAGAAAGAGAGAGGGGCGGAGACAGGGGAGAGAAAGAGAGAGAGGGGAGAGAGAGATACCAGAGAGAGGGGAGACGGGGGAGACCAGAGACGGGGGAGACGGCGTGACCGACTGGGGGGGGTGACTGATGGGGGGGATGACTGACTGGGGCAGGGGTGACTGACTGACTGGGTGGGGTGACTGACTGAATGACTGGGGGGGTGACTGACTGACTGGGGGGTGACTGACTGGGGGGGGGGTGACTGACTGACTGGGGGGGTGTGACTGACTGACTGGGGTTACCTCTGGTGTCACACACATACTCCCATACACACACACACACATGCTCCCATATACACACACACATACACACACACATTCTCCCATATATATACACACACACTCCCATATATACAACACACACAGTCCCATATATACACACATACACACATATACACACACACACATATACACACACACACACACACACACACACATATTCTCCCATATACACACACACACACACACGTGCACACACACACACACACACACACACACACACACACACACACACACACACACACACATACACACACACACTCTCTCTACAGGGGGAGAGGAAAGGCCGCGACCAGCACCCATCTCCCACTCCGCGGGATCGAAGGGAAGCGGGGACCTGAGAGGACATCCCCGCTCCCATCTCCTGCGGTCTGACACGGGAGGAAGCGGGGACCTGAGAGGACATCCCCGCTCCCATCTCCCGCGGTCTGACACGGGGGGAAGCGAGGACCTGAGGGCACATCCCCGCTCCCATCACCCGCCGCACTCTCTGACACGGGACCGGGGGGAAGCGGGGACCTGAGGGGGCATCCCTGCTCCCATCTCCCACCCCGCAGGCTGACACTGGGGGAAGCGAGGACCTGAGGGCACATCCCCGCTCCCATCACCCGCCGCACTCTCTGACACGGGACCGGGGGGAAGCGGGGACCTGAGGGGGCATCCCTGCTCCCATCTCCCACCCCGCAGGCTGACACTGGGGGAAGCGAGGACCTGAGGGGGCATCCCCGCTCCCATCACCTGCTGCGCTCTCTGACACGGGACTGGGGGGAAACGGGGACCTGAGGGGGCATCCCCGCTCCCATCTCCCGCGGGCTGACACGGGGGGAGTGCTGGGGACAGGAGAGCACCCCCGCTACCACCTCCATAACTGCGGGCAACAGGAGCGTCGGGGAGGGGAGGGAGGGGGAGGAAGGCAGAGATAGTACTTACTGTGTCCTCCATGGGAAAAGAATGGCTGCTCGTTAGGGGCGGGGTCATATAGAGCCTGGCCGCTCACCCACAAATCCTGGGAGCGCGCGCCAATCAGCTGTCAGGGGGAGTTTTTTATTTTATTTCAGCGCGAGCAGGGAAATTTTAAAAAACAAACACGTGTGCTGCTTTGGCCAATATTTACTCGACCGGAGGTTAAATCCACTCACCCTGGGAGTGTAAATGTATATGATTGTCGAACACTGTATATATATATTTATATATATATATATATATATATATATATATATATATATATATATGTATTGTATGTCTTTATTTATATAGCGGCAAAAGTGTACTCAGCACTTTACAAAGAATACTGTACGGGAATAATAATAATACAATAAGCGAAGCAAAATCAGACAATAGGAAAGGAAATCCCTGCCCAAAGAGCTTACAATCTAAGTGGTATGATGGGAGGCTATCAGAGATAGTAGGTGAGGGAATAAGTGCTGTAGATGATAGTGCTTTGTTACAATGCTTGGTAGGAGTGACTGTGGGTGTGGGACAATAGCCATGAGTTAGGGCTATTGGGATGCTTGATTTTGGGGGCAAGTTTTAAGGTTAGTCAGTATTAAATCAGAAGGTTAATACCATTTAAAATGGAAGAGATGGCAGGGAGGTGTGGGTGAGATCAGGTGTGAATGTCTGGGTTCAGGCTTAGGGGAGATCCCCAGCAGCAGGAAGCAGTAGATAGAGGATGTGAACAGAAGATTTGTGTGGGTGTGTTTTTATTGAAGGGTAAAGATGTTGTTTGAAGAGAGGTGTATAAATAATGATGCAGTGGAGTGTGGGGAAGTTGGGGAGAACAGAGATGCTCACAAAGGAGTGAGGAAACAGTAAACAGAGAAAGCAATAAGGAGGTCATAGTGAGATGCAGGAGAGACTTCCCAGTTATTGGAGGATTGGAAGAGTACAAATAGTCACAGCATTTAGCAAGTCAAGTTCTCACAGTTGCAAAGTTGCTGTTGTTTTTGTGCTGAGTCCAGATCTTCCTCTAATGTTCACCTCCAATTTCCACTCCAAAATTAACTCTACAGACACTTTAAATGTGACACTTTGAATGTGACACTTTGATGTTGCTCACAGCCAAGATAGACTGTCTTAAAAACTCGGATCACATGCATTTAACTAACAATTAATGGAGGGGTTTGCCTAATCAACTCACAGAAACATACCAAATAGCGGTTAATTAGATGTTAAGTTCTCTTTCAATTGATAGAAGAAATCAGCTCACAGAAACATACGTGTTTGAGGAAATTAATGAGAATCTTAGCCCAGATAATCAGAATGCATCCATGATTAAAGATATAGAAACAAAAGATCCAGAGATGATAACCCAAAATTAACTCTACAGACACTTTCAATGTGACACAAGATGTTACAAATATATATATATATATATATATATATATATATATATATCATACATGACCTAGGCGCAAAGATGAAAACAAAAAGGGAAGTAAATACAATACATATGGTAGTGTATCTGTGTATATAAATTATATAAAATAAGAAAGCACTTACAGCTGGAGAATTAAATATGAGAAGATTTCCTCATATAATTGATGCTTGAGATTACAACTCGCGATGCTCTTCAAGGGATATAATACTGTCGTATTGGCCCAATTTTTCAGCACCTCCACAAGAACTTAAATATTCATTCAGGAATCACCATGTAATCCTATAGAAATGTAAAAAATCGTCCTATTCTAATGTGAGTCAGAAATAGGTCGTGCAACAATAAAAAATAAAATGAATTTATTAAAAATGATATATAATCAGCTTGAAAAATTTCATAAGCTGTAAAAATGCAAATAGTATGCAAAAAACGAGGGAGAGAGTTCAAATAATGCTGTAAACCACAGTCAATACATGTGTATACCTGTATCTGTTAGATTATTGTACACAGGACCATATATTGTCTCTGTCAGCAATTTGTACAGTCACAATCCTCCTTACCATCCACACTGACAATCTTCTGGGTGGTGGGTTCCGGAGTGGTAAGTTCATATATCACTGTGTATAGAATCGGCGTGTTCCCGGCTTTTCCCCCTTCGCTCACTAACTACACGTCACGTGGGGTAATCACTATGCATTTTCCAACATATAAGTAGGTGAAAGTCTTGCTTACCCTCTCCAGTGACGGTTTTCTGTGAGGTAGAACCAGAACTGTATCATACGGTACACAGTACTCGATAACCGACTTGTCCTCCCACACCACCGCTTACGTGTCACGTGTGGTTGCTTGGTTCGGGTCTTGCGAGATCTGTCTCTGGCTCAGTTGTATGGCACTTGCGGAGGATATGGCACTCGCACAGTCATGGGATACCCCAAAGATGTCCCAGGAAATCAGGTTAGATTTTCTGGCACATTGAAGCACAGTGCTCCAGCAAAATCCTACCCTGGAAACGTTCTTGCGACTCACGCCAGGGTTCCCTGCTTGATCACAAACTGGAAAAGTAAAGAGGGTATGGGGGATCAATGTATCCCCAGAGTGGTCCCAGGGTCCCTGGCATAATGTGGGATGCCCAGTTCATGCCCAGTCACCCTGAACCTGATATAGAGATTCATGGGGTGCTCCAGCTATGTCCAAAAGCTATGAGGGTTTTTATTATGTGGGTACAGTAAAGTCAAGGTTGTGCAGTGTGCCAGGGATAAGGCTGGTAAGAGTAGGGAACACATATTCTTAATTCTATCCCTGACACCGGATCAGACCCGTTAAAACACAACGACACATACTGTAAGCAAGAAGAATTTTATTAAAGGTTTTGATTTAATAAATGTGAATGCTTATAACCAGCATTATAACCATGTGACTGTGGGATTCCATGTCCGTGGTTCCGAGACACCAGATGGCTACCAAGCTTGTCGCCACTTAGTCTACTCGAAACTCAGTTGAAAGCCTCAGGGATGCCAAGGTGTTAGGAGTACAGTAGTTATACCTGAGTACCTCTGTCCTGAGCTAACAAAGGACTATCCGGCGACCATTTGCCCTGCCCCAGACTCTGTTGAGTCTGGACAGCGGGTGGGCTCAATATGCTAAGAGGCAGAGGTGCCAGGTTGGGGCCTGCTCCTTAGCAGAATCCAAATCGGTGCCCACCCGGCTTCAGAAAACCGGCAAATCGGTGATAGGCTGGCAGGAGAATTACCATGCGCTGATGGATGTAGTGGTTTCTTAAATGGGACTCTAAAACCTATAAGAAACCTTGCAGCCAATCAGGACCTCAGATTTCAAGTGCCAAATCATCAGCAGCAAATTTAAAGATGCTCTGTAAGGAATAGACGCGAGCCGGCTTCAAAGATTTTGACTCAAGAAATTGTCTAAATCCTGCTTTTTGAGGACATACAGTAGTAGTCGCGGCTGGGATTGCATGCCGAATTACATTCCAGGACTTTCATGAATACCTCGCGGTCATTGGAAAGGGCTCCTACAGAGGTCGTTTGTGACAATTTCATTTTAAGGAAGAATTATTTCGTTAGCCATGTTCCCAGTAAGTGTGTTAACAGTGCAAATTGTGTTACTTTGTGTGTATGTCAAATGCTGGAATAAATTACAATTTATTTTACTGCGTGTCTTGTTCAATCAGATAATCCCAGTAGGAAATGGTGTTAATAACCCTGGTCTACCGTGACAGGCTTATATATTAACTTGTTGATATCCCAGGTTTAAAGGGGAGCGCCACATGTTCACAGTAGTAGCATGCAAAAGATAAAAAAACACAACATAGTGCAACCTGTTTGGAAAACTGATATCGTGTGAGAAGCTGTAAATGAATCTCACTCACACTTTATCCATATATTAAGTGCATATCAGAGACTCTGTCTCTCTCTGATTGGAGCAGATGGTAGCTGCAGGTCTCCAGTACCGATCCCACAGGTAAGGCAAATAATCCCCACAAAGTGTCACCAAATGAAGAGAAGTAGAACTCTTATGTTGTAGTATATCAAAGTGGTATTTCTTAAGCAATAACACAATCTAAAAGTGCACTCACATTTTACACTTTAAAAATGTATGTGGTACGAAATCCTTGTCTGTTTGGCGTTCCTTCTGCCGGCGTTTGTGTGGATCCCTTGCGTGCGTCACTTCCGGTTCGGGTGAAGTGCGGAAGTTCCAAGACGCTGTGTCTCCAGCTGCCAGGACCGCACGTACTTCACAGTGGACAGGATTCTACGCGTTTTGTCTTGGGCGACTTTTCCAGAATCCTGTACATTAGCACCCTCTGCTAGTTTATATAGGCACTGTTATTAATTGCTAAATTGCCTAATATGCAATCGTCAATTTGTTCTACCAATGACATATGGTTTTTACAAAAAGGGTTACTCATGGATGTGTATCCTTCATTGTTTTTGCACAAATATATATATATATATATATCCAATACAGATATACAGATATACAGATATATATATATATATCCAATTTAGTGATTATAATGTGTTTGCACTTAAATAATACACATCACGCAGAACACAGTGATGGTCCAAAAAAACATAAATACTAAACTAAAAATTAAATGTAAAAAAATTAAGACATCAATATAAAATGTTTTAATAACATATATTAAAATGAACGACGTAGTTTAGAGCGAACAAATGACCTGGAAGGCAGAAGGGACAAAAAACACATGATCAGTACATAGCACCTGTACTTATGTTTGTAGCAGACATTGAACAGGTATAGATCCAACTGGGAAAGTTTGTGATATATGATATATTATAACAGTTTACACAAAAGCTCCAATATCAATTCCAACATTTAATCCATATGGGATCAGTGTATTCAGTTTGTATATCCAATATATTTCTCTTTGGGCTATATGTTTAAACCTATCACCCCCTCTCCAGTTTATCGGAATGTGTTCAATGCCCTTATATATCAATGAAGAGGGATCAGAATTGTGACATAGATAATAATGTTTAGACATTCAATAAACCTTTTTTGATATTTCCTAGGGGCTCTAAAATTCTCACCCGTAAGGGTCGTATGTACATCCTACATATTAGAGGCCTAATGGGCACTTCAATATGTATACCGCAAATGGTGTTTTGCAAATTATATAATTCTCAATTTTGAATATTTCCTCCATATTGTTAGATTTAAAACTAAACTTGTTTGCACTTCTGTGAATACAGGCTTTACACATAATGCAGCCATAGAAGCCTTTAGGTTTGCTTAACCAGTTTGCAGTATTTGTATTTTTATTAGACCTTTACATTGCAGTTGGAGCCAATTTCCCTTTTAGATTAGGAGCTTTCCTGAAAATTCTATTTGGCCTTTCAGGCAAATGATCTCTCAATATTGGATCAATGAAAAGGGAAAAAAAGGAAAGAAGGTAAGATCTGATTTTGGGAAGAATAGAGCCTCGCAAGAGATCTATCGGGCAATCAAACGGCAGATGAGGAGGAATAACTTCGGAGCGTACCTCGTTGAGGACATCTTTGTATTCAGCATAGACATCGGGTAGAGTAGATTTGTCCTCCTTAGGAATCTTTAACCCACAGATGTTTTGCCACGGAGTGATACAAGACTTGAAATATTGTGGACTCCACTGTATCAGCCCTTTGTTAGTCCAGTCCAACTGTTGATTTGTTGCTGAAGACAGGGAAGGCCCAAGATTACCTCAACGAATGGTGTATGAATAACATCCAGAGAGATTTTCTCCTTATGTCCGTCCTCTGTAACAAGAGAGGTCACAAGTCTTTAAGGAGATAAAGGCCAGTTGGAGAGGGCGTCTGTTGATGGGTTCCATTCCGACAGGCACAGCTTTCTGGAGAAGAGAAATTTTGTTCCTTAAAGCGAAGTCTTGGTCAATAAAATTACCTCCAGAGCAGGAGTCCACGAAAGCAGAAGTAGAGACCTGGAACTTGGCATCCTTAAAGACAACGGGTAGCATGATCCGATTCGGTAAAATTTCCTGGGAAGAATGGAAGGAGATATATTGCCCAAAGTGACCCCTTTATACCTCATTGAGTGCTGGCATTTTCCATCTTGAGTGGATAACGATCCAACTGATTACCTGGATGACCGCAATAATGACAAAGGCCGCTGTTCCACCGACTTTGTTTCTCAGTAAAGGATAATCAGTAGCTTCCCAGCTGCATAGGTTCAGGATAATTAGCAAGCGATGGAACTATAGGAACAAGATTATGGATAGAGGATGTGGCCGGAAGAGGCCGGGAGTTAGAGCGCCCAACCTTTCTCTCCTGGAGACGCTGGTCGACACGGATACATACAGCAATGATATCCTCTAATTCAGTAGGTCTGTCTTGAGCAGCCAGTTGATCCTTGAGGGACTTGGAAACCTGTTGAAGGCATAGCGACTGTGTGCTCCCACAGAGGGAGACATTCTCTGCTAGGCAATACCCAATATTAATTGGACACTGCACATCTGCCGTTTTTGTATCTCCTTACACTCTGAGGTGTATCTGCATTTACCATTATTTGTAGCAGTTTCACCTTCTCATTGTAGCTCAGAGTTACTTAGCTACATATATATTACATCATTGATACTACTGGCTTATGAGGCAGTTAACATACAGCAGTTTCAATTATTGGCCCCTTATACTCTGTTTCATAATAGGCTGTTAATCTACAGCATGAGATTCTGAGTTCTTGTCATATTATCTCCCATATGTACCATCAACAAAGCTGATACAGCAATGTTATTTTGATCACAGTCACAGTCTATGCTGTTTGATCTGATTTTAAACACCTATATTTTATATTCATTGATGACAATAAAGAATATTTTTAATATTATCACAACCCCTTTGCTGTGATTGAGTGCTCACATACTAGGTTTCTTTTTTCTCTTCTGTATAGGACTCGGTTAGACCCTGCCAGAGAGATGGAGACAATGCCTCATCATTCCAATTAGTCTCTGCAGGAATAGTCCTGAACTCCAGGGCGTATTTAGCGACTGGATGGGAACCTTGGGAAATATGAAAAAGAGAGGATGCCGGAGTGATCTTGCGACCTAGGGTATCAAACACCTGCTTGAATTCTCTTATGAAGCGGGGGTAATCTTGCATAATCTCTGGTCCTTGTTCCCAAACAGGGGATGCCCAGGCCAAGGCGTCACCGGTCAGCACAGCAACAATGTAAGCTACTTTAGACCTTGCAGAGGGAAAACGAGAGGGGGTTAATTAGAAGTGAATCTCAATATGAAAAAAATGTTGTATGGTGCACTATAGTAGAAAAAACAGCATTAAAGATGATGAATTCATAATAAGAATGATTGGAATAGTTAACCCCTTGAGTAGATGTCTATGTCGAAGAGATGATTGTTCCAAACAGATGTATAACTGGTATATTATAATCCCACAAAGCACAGTAGTAAGGATACAATAATAACACCTGCATGTGACCAGTACTAGTAAAACATCCAATTCCACGGAACAATACTATGGCATCAATTCAGTATTCAAATGAAAATGTAGACCAACTGGAATAAACTCACATAGGATGAATGTCCTCAATCAGAAGTGAGTCCACGGTATCCAATGGTCCAGGGCTTAAGTGTGCCTCCAATCTGTAGATTGACATAATCAAACGGACGAAAAAACGGAGCACTACATCCAGTGCTGGAAAGCCAGTAAATAACAACAAGAGTGCGATCCCACAAAAAAAATTGAAGCTTATTTAATGGATCAAAAAATACAAACAAAACACCAACGCGTTTCGGACTATAAAAAGCCCTTTATCAAGATGAATACAAACTTACCTTCTGGAGTGCCATTTATACATGATCGAGGCAAAATTGGCGCCAAACGTCACCATTGTTTAATGCGTCAATTGACGCTCGGTGTGTGACATCATCACGCCAGTCGGCGCTAGGAGTGGGGCGTGAACGTGTCCCTATTGCCATAGTAGCAGTAAGCACTGCCTAAAGCAGAGACTATAATGCCCAGGACGTAGTAGACGTCGATCACCACCATCTCCGATAACGTCAACCGACGCGTGGCACGTCATTACGCCGAGTGGCGCGAAGCGCCGGGCAGAAGCACGTCACTATCGCCACTTGCAGCAATAATCGTTGCATGTAACAGTGACTGCGATGCCCCCAACACCAAGCTCCACCCTCCAAAGTGTGTCAAATGACACTGGGCGCCCGACGTCATTGCCCCATACGACGCCAACGTCAACGCGCGTCACCAATGCGCCAAGATCATATGACTAAACTAACAACAAAAACTTTATTAATACCTAAACAATAACACTCCAGAATAGTTATACTAAGAACATACACAGTAATATAAACAAATGAAAATTAAGAATAAAACACACAACAAAAGCTAAAAACAATTAAACCAAGTGTAAATGTAATCCTTAGATATTGGGTATAAATATACCCTACTAACGTGAGGTAATGTATTTGAAAGGGTTTGAAAATATTTTCATATTAATGTGACAAAAATATTAAAGTAAATAAATCATTTATGAAAAAATAACAATTTTATGAAACATAAAAAATTATTTTCTTAGAACCCAATACATAAAAAGGAATGATTTAAGACTGAAACTCAAATGACAATGCATGTTGGACATAAATACATTAATTATTAGTGTACAAACAGTAAATATTCATATATAATCAATATTAGATGTAATCAATGTTAAACAATAGTAAATATTTAAACATCCGGAATTTTGCTATAGGAAATAACAATAACTGAGACCATGTGGATAAGCATGGACATAAACTCATTTATCAAAAAGAAGGGGCCCTATATCCCAGTCTGAATTAAGACCATGTTTCAACAAGCTTGTTCTCCACAATAAAAACTCCTTTAAGAAATTTACCAAAAGGAAGTTATACTTGCTCTAAATGTAAAATATGTAAATATATGGATAACAAATCTGAATTATTTTCATACCAGACGGGTAAAAATACCATATTAATTCTTTCATCAATTGTGACACCATGTTTGTGGTGTATTTGTTAAGATGTGGTGGTAGTAAACAATACATAGGAAGAACTATTAGATGTTTAAAAGTCCGTATACTTGAACATTTACGGTCGATCATTAAAAAAGATACAAACCGCCCAGTGTCCCAGCATTTCACTAATTGCAGTTTGGGCAATTTGGACAATTTCTAATTTCTAGGTATAGAGCATGTACCGAGTCCAATTAGAGGAGGCAAGAGATTAAATATCCTAAATAAAAGAGAACTATATTGGATTTTCACACTTCAAACAAAAAAGACGTATCCCACATGGTCTTAATTCCGACTGGGATATAGGGCCCCTTCTTTTTGATAAATGAGTTTATGTCCATGCTTATCCACACGGATAGCTAGCCTTTCAGCTTTGAGAAAGCGCGTATGCGTGAAATTGTCGTCGGCGGAGGCTGATCATCACGCAGTGGCTTTTGTCACGGCGAGCTCTGCATACTGTCTCATTTATATATATATATTTGCATGAGTTAATGTTTGCGATTGTGGCTAGTGGTTCTGAACACCACATAGACTTATACCCAATCAATTGATAGGAGCTCGACCTAGCAGGACAACTCACAGAGCCTGCAACTGATACACTTATCGGATGCATTTTGTAACCACTACCTTATCATACAAACGGTATGTGGTTCTGGTGCATTATTAATCATATATCCTGATATTAATCTAGGATTTTTAAACAGTGTTTAGCCTTAAGTAACCAGGGGTAGATTTGGCTCATCTTCTAAAGCATAATCACCTCGTAATAGTGAAGATTATACTATTAGATAGCACATGTTGTATTTTTCTGCAGCAAACTGACAATTGATTTAACTAATTCAGCTGAATTTAGGAGGAGGGAACACATCCCTTCAACTTTGACAATAGTCCTCCAAGATTACAATTAGGAAGGATTATCTAGTGCTAACATACCACCACATATACACTTTATGTGGTGGTACAGGTCTGTGCATTATGCTTTCTAACTAGCAGTCATGTAGCACATACCTTACCATACCCTGGTTATAGCAGGCTTGTGACTGGGATATACGGTCATTTTTATCTTCATTTATGTACACCCCTTTATTTTAGATATATAATAATACATTTATTTTAATTCTTATCACTTATCATTAATATTACCATTCACTTTAGAGTTACAGAGTGCTATTAGCTGAGTCCTTTTTCTTTTGTATACTGTTATCACAATTCTCAGCACAGCACCATTACTCATCCACTCATTATAACTGACTATCAGCTGAGCAGAGGTTCCCGTCCCCTTCCCCCTTTCCCTATCTGTATACATGTGTGTATATATATATATATATATATATATATATATATATATATATATATATATATATATATATATATATATATATATATGTATATATTACACACACTTGTTTTAAAATATATGTTACAGTACTTGTTTGATAATAAGTGAAAGCATGTCATGCTAAAAGAATCTCCATCACTTACCATGGCAATAAATTATACAGCTGTTCTCAGTGAGCAGAATGACTAAACACGCATTAATTTCCCTTCCTAAAAATAAGTGTACAACATTGGGTAGAACATAAATTGTGGGCATGGGTTGAAAAGTTTTTCATTTTCATCTTACTTTCCCTGTAATGTATGAGCCGTGCACCTAGTAGAGACAGTATGAGGACACTAAACTTGCACCTGTAGTGTTTATTTATATAGGAAAATGGAAGTCCACAGGACTAAGAAACATTTTGCTTACCAAAGCTTTAAATGTAAATAGAGAATTATTTTTCATGTAAATGCCAGCCTCACTCTGGGTTATCTAAGAGTTGGCAGTTTGCAGCAGGTGTTACTTACTCAAGAGAGCTGGTTCTACAGTAGCAAAGCAGATGGTGCAGTGGTAATTTCATGTGGGGTGATGTGGGGTGATGTGACTGATAAAAAAAAATCCCCAGTGAATTATTATACATTCCAGTTCAGTTAGTTTAGGCAAAAGAAGAGGTTAAATAAAGATGTGTCAATACAGTATGTGATGGTTTGCCTCAGAATATAATTTGCAATGGTTCAATCAAGATCAGAAATTCAAATCATGAAAAGCAATCAACTTTGTGTGCTTATTTTACAGTATTGTACACTAATATTAAAGGAATTTTATAAAAATTAAATAATTTTGCTATCTCTTGATAACTTTTTGTCAATTTCTGGCAGGCGGTTTAAAATCAGTAGAGATGTTTGGGAGTGCACGCTGCTAATTTTACAGTTTTTGCAAAAAAAAATTAGCAAAATGTTCGAAAAAATAAATTCAGGCAGGTTACATGACTAATGTTTACATCACATCGGTCATGTGACCTATTTTTTTTTTAATTTATTTATTTTATTTTTTTAACAACATTTGACAAAACCCATCAGAAAGTGCCTACAGTATTGTCAATAACAGACTCGTTAATCAAGATTATATTTGCCTAGAATCAAGGCCTATATTGACTTTACTCTTGTTAAAACGAATTCACCATACTGCTATCTGGCCAAAAGGAATCTGCGCTAAGCCTTCTCATGATGTATAGTGACATACTATATTCACATCCTTTGTCTAGGATATCAATCCTCTCCTGATACAGTCTAATAACATTAGACTTTTTTGATCAAATGGGACACTTGATATTTTAGGTGTTTGCATACTGTATAATATAATTACTTTGTGTAGATGGCTTCTGTTCACACTACCAGATTATACATTTTAGTTGTGTACAGATGTAGCAGTTGTTATTGACAGGCTATAGATAAAGACGTTGCTAAAATTTAACTTTTTACCTTATTTATGTCTAATGGGTATTAGGGCTTAACAGGAATATTGCCCAAACACTCATGAGAGTATGTTTAACAACACTTAGGAGGCAAAAACGCTGTTTTGGAAACCTCTGAGAAACCATGATTTCAAAACGGTTCTTCTTCTGGTTTACTATGAAAACAGACTACTGAATGTTTATAATATTTCCACCATAGGATTAGGACTATAAAATGTGCACCATGATGACAACTGTCTATCCATTTACTTAATAGGAATCTGGTTTTTAGTTGCAGAAGATGCTGCTCTGATACAAAAAGAAATCCTGAAGAAGAGGATGGATTAAAACCTACAGTATTAAGAACAAGTGACATTAGATAGGAAATAAAAACCTTTATAGTCAGGGGATTTTGCTCATAATTGATTAAAAGCAAACTTGAATAGTAGTGATGTAGAAAATCATAGAGCAACAATTCTTATTTTTAAGGTAGAGTATTCCATGAAGAATTGTTTACTTAACCTGTTTGCCCTTGAATGATGAAGGTATAGCAGGTACTGTAGTAATCTCTGATTTTGGTTAAACTCAAAACAGACAGAAAATAGACCTTCTAATAAGACCCTGTAAATTTTCCAGGTCAAATACATCCATAAAACAATACTGATGGGACGGCCGTTATTCGAACGGATCTCAAATCAGTTTTTGTGTTGACCGCTGTATTCCATTCGGTATTTCCACATTTTGACCACTATTCATGCCGCGTTCGCACAATCCGGCACCGGGCAGCCAAACGCGGTTGATCTGTTTAATTTAATGGTTTATTGTTTCTTTGGATGCAATTCTTCGCATATCCGCCATGTGGCAGAAGTTAAGGAATTATAATTTGGTTGCTATTCTTTGCGTATCTGCCAGGTGGCAGAAATTAATGCATTTACTGAATTGTATTGAATTGTAATGTGCATGGTACAGTGCTACAGTATATAGTACTTTGCTACAATGTAAGGGTGCAGGTGTTTAAAACAGATAGCACCCACGTCTATTCTGGTACATACTTACAGTGGCCCAGTGTGAATTGACCATGATTTTTCAAAGACGTTAAAAAATTAGGCGTTCTTAATAAAAAGCTTTAAATATTCAATGTGTGCCTTTTTTTTACATTCTTTCCCCACTCTGAGTGGCTGAGTGGACATTATGGCTACACCACAGGCATATAAAAAACCTGACTGTAGTTATGCATTTTTAATATATTCGGCAATAAATGCTGCAGCAGATAAAATGGCGACTGTATCTGAAATATATGAATATTTCATTTCGAATTACTATTTTTACAAGTTTTAACCAGACGTTCATGGGTGGAAGCGAGCGATAAGAAAAACCTTAAGTAACGATCAGTGTTTTTTTCGCATTGCCCCTCCTGCCGGAGATATTTGTGGGTATTGGGGTGTCATTCCAGAATTTCACAGTATGTTTGATCATGGCAATTTCAAAAGAAGAAAGGTCGGTTTTAACCCATATAAGAATCGTCAATCCCAATCAAGCAATGTACCGGCAACAGCACCAGCACCGGCCGGTCCAACCGTCAGTGATAACCTGGTGAACGGCAATCCTTTGTACCTGTCCCCGTCTGAATACCTGGAAAAATTCCAGCCTGAGCATGATTTCGCGTACAGGTACCAGCAAGCTTGCATTAACCAGTACCAAAATGATTTCCCACTCCATCAGCTGTCAACTACAAGTGTACCAGATCAGCTGTCACCTGTCAACTATAATGCAGATTTGAGGAGTCACAGTGAGTCATCACTTCCCATTTGGCAAAGTTTATAATGAAGGTAAATATACAGTACAGTAATGTACTACACTGTATTACACTATACTGTACTGTACAGTACATGACAGTATTACTGTAAGTTTAGAGCTGCAGTTCAAGCTTGCGTGTGTCAAAACAAAATTATTTTTTTAACAATACTGTATGTACTTTACAGTGCATCAATACAATACTGTATGCGAGTTGAGGGGACAATGCAATACTGTATGCGAGTTGAGGGGATGTTTCTCTGTTGAGTGCACTTTGAAGAATGATTTGATTGGCCATCGAATGATTTGATTGGCACTTTGAAGAATGATTTGATTACAGCTTAAAAATGTAGGGCGAGAGTGGGGCTGAAGAGTCAGAGCCAATCAGGAGTTTGTTCTCATCCTACAGACACAGATGTAGGATATTGCTTGAACGGCTGCTTTAATTCCCAATGACACGACTTGACGCATGCGCAATACCGGTAATAATAGCATATTTGTTTGTTTTTCCCCAGAAAAGAAACTTTGACATCAAGCGGAAAAAGACAAAAGAAGGGATTTGGATGGACCTCCAATATCGCTTTTTTTTTTTAAGTTGCTTGCGCATTGTTTGCCAAGTAGGCAAACATTTAGTGACAGTGCCATTTTTATTGATAGAACAATTGTGAGCTTTATAGAAAACCTTATACTGTACAGTATGCTGCTTTTTAAATCTTCAAAAAAAAATTAACATTGTACAGTACTGTAATCTTCACAACTTTTCTTATAAATACCAAAAATAAAAATGTATATCTTTTATTCTATACAGTATGCATTATTTATTATTCAATGCTTTCAACTTTTGCAACAGTACTACTGTTTTTCTTTTGCTGGTATGCGCATGCGTGTACAGTACTGTACTGTGCTGTACTGTGCTGTATGTTTCATTTTGACATTTTTTTTTAATAACAGGTAAGAGAAATGCCCTTGCATTACATTACAGTATGTGAAGTGCAATGCTTTGTTGAACTGTTAATAAGAATTTCAGGTCTGCAATAGGGGGTCGGTCAAAAAATAAATTTTATTTTTTAATTCAAGTTTTACAAATATATATTTTTGGGGGTTATCGCCATGGGCTTGCATAGCAATTATGGATATTATGAGATTCAAACAGCACTGTTGCTTTTTAATTCCACACTAGTCATGGACGTTCTTTCTGAGGTGGGTGGCATACTGTAGTACTGTGATTTTTATTTGGGGGTGTGAGGATCAAAACATTATGATGACCTGTTGAGAATATGTCTTTGAACTACAGATTTGAACTTCATACAGCTCACACAGCTCTCACCCTCCCACCCCCCGTACACACACAAGACTCAAGGATTTCAACTTCTTATCAACACCTCTTACAAACCATGCACCATGCCACGCATGCGCAAGTGCGATAAGCTAAGCCCTTCTAACTTGCCTTTTCTTCAACACAACACCCCCCCCCCCCCCCCACTAGTAATAAGATTAACATGTTGTGTGAGATACAGGCCTAGCTAAGCAAGCCCTTCTAAAACTGCTATTGTACTGTAACAAAACAAGTCAACTTGAAGTTCAAAGCTTATCAACAACACAACAACAGAGCCATCCAACAGAGCCATTCACACAAATGTACTGTTGCATTATTATCATGAGCTGGGCAGAAGACATGTTGGATAATCCTTAATGCAGGAAAATAGTATTTTTCTATAGAATTTTATTGCATTATTAACAGAAATGATTGATTAAACAATAAAAATATAATAATTTTTATAAAACATTTTTTTATTTTTATATATATTTTGTCCCAAACTAATGTGAAGTGCAATGCTTTGTTTGGAATGTTCATAAGAATTTCAGGTCTGCAAGAGGGGGTCGGTTTAAAAATTAGATTTTATTTTTTAATGCAAAATACATTACAGTAGCTCTTGTCTTTCTCTTCATGATGGCATTGCGAGATGGGGGGGAAGAACGGGGAGAGAGGGGGCTGCAGCGTGAAAATACTGTATTTCAAAATATTTTTTAAAAACAATTTTTTTGGGTGCAAAAACGAATTTCTATACAGTAATTACTGAGAGAGGGTGGGAGAGGGGGGTTTGTGTAAGATACAGGCTGGTTTGTACATGAACACTGTACTATTATCTTACACATCCCCCCCTTCCTTTTTTCATTGCAGCAGTTCTGAAAATGAAAAGAAACAATAAATGCAGACATGGTTAGTTTGAGTGCCATACAGTACTAACAGTGCTGTAAAGTGCCTGTATCATACCTACCTGTGCCTGATTAACAGAAATAAATGATTAAAAAATAACAATACAGTATTAAAAAAAAAATTAAACACACTTTTTTTTTTTTTTGGCAAAAACGAATTGTTATACTGTAACTACTGAGAAAGGGTGGGAGAGGGGGGTTTGTATAAGATACAGGCTTGTTTGTACTTGAACACTGTACTATTATCTTAAACATCCCCCCCTTCCTTATTCCATTGCGGAAGTTCTGAAAATGAAAAGAAACAATAAATGCAGACATGGTTAGTTTGAGTGCCATACAGTACTTACAGTGCTGTAAAGTGCCTGTTTCATACTTACCTGTGATACAAACAAAATTATCAATAGTGGCGCTCTAGAATAACCAAATAAAATACAACCTGCCTAAACCCCCAACATACTACATGTGATAAACAGTGTGATCAACAGTGTAATACAAAATATAAAAGTGATACCAATACAAACAAATATGGATGCCGCTATAACCCAGTGGAGGATCCTTCTCACGATCCCATGTAGATAGAAGTGGTGTAAGTCATCGGGAAGCGCAAGCCATGGAAAACAGAAAAAAAGTCTGATGGTGCAGTACACGTGATAATTCGTGAGTTAATATATTGATAAAGGTCTGTGTGCAAAATACTCACAAACATATAGTGAGTGCTGTTCACAAAAAGGTATCTTTAAATCTCAGCCCACCAAGGATGATTAACACCAGGAGCTTCTGGAGACCTTATATATAAAAAGAAACGGACATAGTGCAGACTGGAAGGACAATTTATAAAAGCAGGTAAGTGGTAAGGGATACACTCACATGGTAGTAGATTTAAAAAAGCATTTAGATCCTGCGATCTGGATCTCGGCAAACGAAGCGTGTGCTCTCTGCCTCCCCTGTATATCGGCGTGCGTGTCACCGGTGCGTCTCACCGGATCCGGAAACCGGAACTGACGTCATCAGCCTGCAGGGGCTCCACTCGCTTAGGAATCTCTCTGGTCTGGTCTGGTCAGCGTCACTCTACGCGTTTCTCCGTTGCTCCTGAAGAAACCGAATGCGGAGAAACGCGTAGAGTGACGCTGACCAGACCAGACCAGAGAGATTCCTAAGCGAGTGGAGCCCCTGCAGGCTGATGACGTCAGTTCCGGTTTCCGGATCCGGTGAGACGCACCGGTGACACGCACGCCGATATACAGGGGAGGCAGAGAGCACACGCTTCGTTTGCCGAGATCCAGATCGCAGGATCTAAATGCTTTTTTAAATCTACTACCATGTGAGTGTATCCCTTACCACTTACCTGCTTTTATAAATTGTCCTTCCAGTCTGCACTATGTCCGTTTCTTTTTATATATAAGGTCTCCAGAAGCTCCTGGTGTTAATCATCCTTGGTGGGCTGAGATTTAAAGATACCTTTTTGTGAACAGCACTCACTATATGTTTGTGAGTATTTTGCACACAGACCTTTATCAATATATTAACTCACGAATTATCACGTGTACTGCACCATCAGACTTTTCATACTTACCTGTGCCTGATTAACATAAATAAATGATTAAACAATAACAATATAGTATTTATTTCAAAAGATTTTTTTTAAAACACTTTTTTTTTTTGCAAAAACAAATTCATACTTACCTGTGCCTGATTAACAGAAATAAATGATTAAACAATAACAATATTTCAAAACAATAAAAATAAAAAATAAAATGATTAAACGCATTAAACCATAAATCCATGTTTTTTTTGGTAAACTTTTGCACTACAGTAAAGTTTTGGAAAAGTCGTCAGCAAGAGGGTTGCCACTCCATGCACGAGCCCTTGTATGCCTCAACAGGCCATTTATAGTGTCTCTCACAGCTCTCATAATTGTTGAGGTAACACGGAAATAACGCTCCACTTAATTCAAAATGGTCTTTCTTAAGTTTGCTGGCAGAGCCTTCTTTCTTTTATTTCCTTCATAATTTACATTGTGGGTCAAACGGCTGTACATCTCAAAACTGACGTGGTGTTTAAATATTGACAGGGCAAATTTATGGGCTGCGCCAGCACTTCCAGTCTTTTATTTCTTCCGTGCCTCTTGGGTCAGGTCGGTCAAGATAATGTCCGGCAGCGTTACAATCCTGGGTGCTGGTGTACTTCTGGCAGCTGTCGTGGCATTACCGGAGTTGTCATCTCGTCCTCAAAGGCATACTGGTACAGACGATCTGGTGATGGATGGGGTGAACGTGGGGGGCATGGTGAGGGAAGCGTGAAGGTCACATCATGCAGGTCATCCTCCTGCGTCGGACATAGAGGGACAGGGACAGGAATTCGCAGGAAAGAATACATCCCCACAATCTTCCTTTCCATCTTCTCCATGTTCCTTTCCATCTTCCCCATGTTCCTTTCCATTTTCTCCATGCACATATCCATACTCAACATGGTCCCCAAAAGAAGATCAACCTTTTGCTCCGTGCTGTAGACATCTGAGTAGGTGGGTGGTTGAGGAGGTGACCAGGGGGTGACCAGGAGAACAGCGTCGAGGATGGTTGGTGGAGCTGGTGACCATAGGTTGGCAGGAGAACAGCCTCAATGATTGGTTGTGGAGCAGGTTGGCAGGGGGTTGATAGGAGAGCAGCCTCAATGATGGGTTGTGGAGCAGGTCGGCAGGGGGTTGACAGGAGAGCAGCCTCAAGGATGGGTTGTGGAGCAGATCGGCTGGGATTTGACAGGAGAGCAGCAGCATCAAGGATGGGTTGTGGAGCAGGTGAGTGGAGGGATGCAAGGAGAGGATCCGGACTCCACTTGACTTGCACTGTGCTAAGGGCGCCAACTTTCTTCTTCACAAAATAAGGCCCAGGAGTCTTAACCATTGGAGCCTTAGGAACATTTTCTTTATTCTGCTTTGGTTTTCGCTTAGGTTTTGGCTGGAAAACAGCTTCCGCCTTTCGCTTGGCCGGCACGGCAGAAGCAAGCTGGTTCCTGCGTCCGTAGAATCAGGGGGCGATCCATGGAAACAGAAGGACGAATGCACAATGCAGTATCTAGACAAGAGCAAGTTCAGATAGAGATCAGTGTGTGAGAGTCTATGCAATTTGTCTCACCTATTATTTGAAATTTTTCGTGGGCATGGACACAAGGTGCAGGTGTTAAAAGTGGGTATACTGTGTAGTAATCCTGTCGAGTGACGTTGAGGCACATTAAAATAAAGTATAAATACATCATCCATTTTGTGTATTCAATGCACATTCAATACACATCGAATTCACATCGAATTGCACTGTGTGTGCTCGCATTTTTTTTCTAACAGCAGCGATGCCAAAGAAAAGGATTTCAAAAGATCTCAGCTTGAGAATAAAGGCTATGTACCAGAACGGACACCGCATTTTACAGATCCAACGCTGGTTACTTGTTTCGGGCTTCATTTTACGAAAAAGCACTGTTAGTTATCATGCACATGGGAAGGCCAAAAACGTCAAAAGAAATCCGACTGTCACTACTGAGTAAGTACAGTACTACTGTACTAAAGTACAGTAGTACTTCTTGTCCTCCATACTGTAACTCTAACAACGTCTTGTACTGTTCTGTATGCCTGTGTTTGCCTGTGTATTCTGTATGCCTGTGGTTACAAATAATCCTCCATTTACTGTACAAACACACCCACAAAGCATCAACAGTACAGTACTGTATGTCACCAGCTTTTATGCCAGTGATTGGGTGGTACAGTAGGAGTGACTGAGTGTGTGACAGTGCAGTCTATTGGGATGCTTTATTTGAGGGAGGGATGCTTCATTTGCCTACTGTGACAAATTATTCTGTTTTTCTTTACACTGTAGGGCGACAACACTTCTGGTGGACCAAATAAGTGAACAGAATGATGAGACGTGTGCCACAAGAGTAAAGAATGCACAACAAGTAATTCACAAAATAAAAGCATCTATGACCAGCATCAGGCAGATGAGACGGAAATTGGGATGGAAATATGGGCGTGTTAAGTAAGTACTGTACAGTACTGTATACCCCCCACCTCCCTCGCTCTCCAGACTTGTGATTTCTTGTTTAGACCTCTATTTTCATGTTAGGCTCCCTCCTAGCCTACTGTACAATAGGGTTAGCCAACTGTACTGTTTGTAATTCTGTCCATACTGTATACTGTATTGTTTCAATAAATTACTGTTAGTTTTCTATACTGTACAGTAGATGTCTTTGACTTATTTTTTCATTTTTTGAGTGCTGGGAACCATCATACTGTATCTCCAGTATTTAGTACCTCTAATATTATTCCTTATCATTACAGACCGTATCCTATGATATGGGAAGCCAACAAAATAAAAAGAGTGGACCAGGCATGGGCATGGATCGAAAGTGGCGAGACTTTCCAGGATGTCATCTTTACTGACGAGACAACTGTAGTGCTTGAGAGATATGCCCGTTTTGCATTCTACAAAAAAGGACGCCTATCTCTGAAGCCGTGTCCCAAGCACCCAGTGAAGATGCATGTGTGGGGTGCCATCTCTAGACAAGGACCAGGATGCATCATTATCTGAGGGTAAAATAATGCACAAATACACATGCTGTGCCTGTGGCCTTGCCTCATGCACTGGACAGCTGTACCGTACAGTATTTTGCACCCTAATGTTACTGTACATTTTTCTTTTCTTGTTTCCAGGAATCATGAATAAAGCGTTCTTCCAAGATCACATAATTACACATGTTGTCGAATACATTAGGAATGATTTCCCATCTGGTCACCGGTTCTTCCAGTATAATGATCCGAAACACACCATGTCAACAGCTCGCATTCTTGCCAGCGGTATCAACTGGGTTAAGACGCCAGCGGAGTAAGTTGAGTAACCATTTCTCATTATTTTACACAGTTTATATCTCCTTACAGTAAGCAATTAACTTTTTTTCTCCCCTCCTACTGTATTCCAGATCACCAGATTTTAATCCCATCGAAATGGTAAGGCATGAGTTGAAGGATTATATCATTATCATTGATAAATATTTTCAACAGGTCATCATAATGTATAATGCGCAGAAATGTGATACTGTGACACGCCTATGCGTTTCACGCTACTCTGCGTAATGTATACTGCACAGTACAGTACACACGCTGCTCTGTGTATAATACAGACATTGAATTGCTACTGGATTTTTATGACAACAACTCGCGATCGCCCACTTGAGTTTCTCGACGGTATTGCAGACAACGCTAAAATGCCCTTTTCTGACCCGGACAAAACGATAAACAAGCCGCGTGTTTAAGTCGGAACGATTCAAATAAATTGCGCGCCATCGCATGGATATTCCGATCTACACACCGCGTTAAATGTTCAAATAACGGCCGTCCCATCAGTAAATGAATAGTAGTAGTCATAGTGACATCCAATGGTTGTTCAAAGGGATTATGATCTAGAACTCAATTTGCTGAATAAAGCTACACATATACAGACAAAAATTGGCTATATTCAGCTATATTCAGCAGTTATAGGATTAATTATTTCACGAACAAGAAGAAGAATTGAATTTAGAAAGGCTAACTAAATTGTACCACTTGAGTGATATTACAATCTGTTAGAAAGGCCATAATGACACTACATGTAATTCAACTTCCCCCCCCCCCCCATGAAGTTAACTACTAAAGGTATTGAATTTCTCCCAAGTGGTTATGTGTACCAAACTAATCAAAATAAAGTACAGTAATTTCTGAATTATTTAAAGTAACTGAATGCATTTTTTAAATAATAATATTAAGTTAAAATTAACAGGACACTCAAGTTAATCTCTGCATGAACAACACAATATCAAATAAAGATAATGTTGCTTTGATAATTATGTCAAAAACTGATTGAATGTCGGTATAAAATAAAACAGTTTGAAGTAAACATAAACGTCCCCAGGAAAATCATCTTCCAGTATTTTAGAAAGAGAGCCTTTGTGGCTGAAGTGGTTAAAGTCATGTGATGATACAATTCTTCTACTGGGCATATGAGACTTAACAGTATTAAACAAAATATAGCACATAATAAAATTAGGGTAACCCAAAAAGGAAAGTGGTTCTTTCATTGTGCTGTAGTACCATGAAGAGAATGACTGTATGATTATAAGGGATCTGTCTGGATACCTAAGATTGCTGCTGACAGAGAGTGACCTCACTGAAGCTACTGTGGCCATCTTGCTTCCTGGCATTTCCTACTCCCCACTTCCTGACAGGAAGTTTGCCTCTCACTCTGGTCCTCATTGCTAGCAGCTGCTTCTTGAGTTTAAATAGCAGGCAGTTGCTCCCTGACAGTGCTCGTGCAAAGTACTCTGTACCTTGTTCTGCTTGAGCTTTGTCTTTTCATCTGTTATTACCTGCTTTTGCTTGACCTCTGCCTGGACCTGACCACCACTGCCTGCCTCCTGCCTTGACCCCGGAATTGGACCTGACTATCCCTGCTGCCTGCCTCGACCCCGGATTTGGGCTTGACTACCCCTGCATCCCAGGCCTCAGATCCCAGACCAAGTCAGTGTACTACTCCCTACATTTACCCTGCAGGTTCTTATCCTGTCCTGCAGTCAGCAACGTTACAATGATATCCTTAATACTGTGATATTAACTTGCCAGGAACTAAAGGGTCTTCCATAGGAACAGAATTCAAAACTATAATGCGGAGTTCATCTCTGATACAAGGTTGCTCTCTCTTAGGAGGTGGGGCCACGAGTAGAGAGGAAACCTTCTGCATATGGAGCAGTGCAGGTTCCCTTCTCCAATGGTACCTACCAGAGCTTTGGAGGAGCCAGGGACTGAGGCAGATTTTTTCCTTCCACCACTGAACACCAATGAACTTATATTTTCAAGGTCATGGCTGGATGGAGGGCACATCTATTCTTAGCATGGACCTTATTTTTTATAATTTGTGTATGCTTGTTTGTATATACAGCTCAACCTGTTATAGCGCGAGCCGCAACAACACAGACGCTTATAACGCGGTCTCAGCATGGCTCCCGTTTAAAAAAAATAAACAAAATGGCCACCACGATCAGGGGTTTCGCGAGGATATACCTGCATCTGCAGCTCTCTCCCTGCTTCATCAGCTTTGGGCGAGGGTGGTGTGTGTGTGTGTCTTTTGTTTTGTTTAAATAGGGCTCTTGTTGCCTGTCCTTTCCCCTATGGCTTTTGACACCCAAAGACTACATCTCCCAGCATGATCGCTGCCTGACAGAGCCTCGTGATTTGTTATTAAAGTTTGCACCCAAAGTTTTTTTTATTTTTAACTTAAAATGTTATTAAAACATAAATTTACATAAATTGATATACAATTACACATATCAAGTAAATCACATATTTACAACAAGAAGGGAAAAAAGAAATGAGAAAGGAGGGTAGGGGGTTACACACAGTGGGGAGGGATGAGGGGGGGTGGGGAGAGAGGAGAGGCTTTCTCGGTTGTAACGTCCTCTCATAAGTTTTTTATGTTATCTCACTGACCAGGTGGTCAGTGTTCAATTTGGCAGCCACCCTCTATTTACATAATTGTGAATAGATAGGGATTTTACTTATATTCAGCCATATATTATTTGTGACATTGTTTTGGTTTTAGCGCTACCTTATTTCTCCTCATCGTCCTCTCATTAGCTAGCATTTTCACGATTGGGTGTTAATGTGTGGGCTATGTCTTTGAGAGGTTACCATCTAGAACACCCCCTGTTCTCTTACGGGGGTTAGCTGTGTCAGACGGTAGTTTAATTATGTCATAATTGATGCAGTGTTTATACCATGGATGTCCAATTGGACTAGCCAGGGTTGCCAATATTTTTTTTTTAATTGCCGAATCATTTAATAAGCTAGTCAATTTTTCCATTTCACATACATACCAAATCCAATTTCTTATTTTAGAAATTAGAGGTACTTCTTGTTGTTTCCATACCGAGCCTATTTTGCATGTAGTTGCAATTGTAAAGTGACTAATGAGGGCAAGATTGGTTCTGGGAATTCCCTGGACCGGTCTTCTGAGGAGGAATAGCCATGGGTCAAATGGAAGATCTAGGCCCAGTATCCTTCTCAGCCAATTTCTTATCTTCCTCCAAAAGGATGTTACTTTTGGGCAAGTCCATCACAGATGTAGCATTGTGGCTTGGGCTCCACACCCTTTAGGGCATAGTGGGGAGTATCCCAGTATAAATGTGGATAGTTTCTGTGTGTGAGATAATACTTTGTGAGCGTATTCCTTCAAAATAGTGCATATTGAGCTCCGGGCAACCGACCAAAACATTTGGTTCCATGTTTCCTCATCTACTGTAACACCTCACCTAAGTCCTCCTCCCATTGAGACATAAATTTAAGTTATCTCACTGCTTCGTCATTTGTGAATATTAGTTCTGTATATAGTTGGGATATCAGCCCCTGCGTGCTTGTATCTGTCAGGCTGTGTTTATCAAAGTTGGTTAGGGGACCTGATGGGTTTATCTTATTATAAAATGCTCTTAATTGAAGATATCTAAAAAAAAATAGGAGTATGGAATATCCTCTCTGTTTTGATTTGGTCAAATAGTTTAATTTTTCCTTCTGCTTCTAAGTCTCTTAGGCTTCAGGGAGGCAGGGAGCGGGCTCGCTGGCGCTTGTGCGCTGAACCCTGCTCAGCCAGGCGATTTGTGGCCAGCTAGGTGTGCGCATGGGGAGGCATGTCAGGAAGCGCGGCCAAAACGTCACGGAACTGGTTCGCCCTCATTGGGCGAACCACTCATGTGACACGCTAGCGAGTGGCAAATTCAAATTTACTTGCTTGGCAAGCAGGTAAGCGCCGCGCAGGCTCAGGCGCTCGCTCACGCTGGCCACACACATTGCTCCAACGTGTTTCATCGCGGCCAGCATGAGCGCGCCCGCGCAGCGCCACCCTGACCGAGGCCTTAGTCTTGAGATTCCTGCTTGGTCCAGAATGAGAAATTAGTATTTCCCAGCCCAGGGGTAAATTATGGGTTGTTTAAAATATGAATGATCAGGGAATTTTTGGATGTTAGTGCACATTTTAATTTTGTAGCGTCCCAGATCTTTAGTGAGTTTCACATGGTAGGTAGCTTGTAACTTAATTTTTCTCTCGCTTTACCGTGGAGCCAGATAAGAAGATTAAGGTCCACTGGATGACAGACTGAGTTTTTTATTTATGTCCATCTTTTAAGGCCCAGTTCTGAGTGCCATTGGATTAATTAATTAATTTATAAAATGTTTTACCAGGAAGTAATACATTGAGAGTTATCTCTCATTTTCAAGTATGTCCTGGGCATAGAGTTAAGATGACAAATAATACATGGTTGCAATATATAGTTACATAAGTGAACAGGGTATACCTTATATAAAAGGCATTGCATGCACCTTAAGAGATAATATATATTATAGACGCATGTAACAGTTACAGACCAGATTACAATATGACCAGGGGAGCGCAGTTTGTAACCATGAAAATAAAGAAACATCACATAGTGCAGTAATGGTATATAAAGATTATACAATAATAGTGGGCTCACGAATGGCTACTCACAATAGAGCAGATATAAACGAGCAGTCATCCAACTCAAGGGGTAGATGTTCCCATAGGTATGCAGCAATATCCATCAGCCAATCTCAAAAGAAGAACAAATAGTGTAGATAAAAAATATATTGACACAAAGTAAAATACAATTCAAGGCTTACACTTTGGATGGTAATATTGCGCGGTGTAAAACATGTGACAGGTGCACAGTGGGTCGCGATCTCCCCATGTACCACACTGCTCTTCGCTTCTCCGGAACACTTCCGCATCCACGCCGGGGGTTTCACGTCACTTCTGGTGTGGCCGGAACCTCCGGACTCGATGGTACGGATGCGCTCTCAGTGTTCTCTCTCGAAAATCTCTTGCTGAAACACTCTACGCATTTCGCCCTCTCTGTACTCCGCGCCGCTCCCGGTTACAAACTGCGCTCCCCTGGTCCTTGTGGAAGAAGGTTGTGCAGAAGACTTTTGGAAAAGTCTTCACTAAGGGTTGAGTGTGTCTGTTAACCTCTTATTCACTTATAGTTCACCATTAAGAGTGTTGTTTTATTTATATTCATTAGATTTTGTCACATTTGGGCACTATCATTATTATTTACTTATTTAATTTTTGAGTGCACTATTGTATGCACTATTATTTGGGTTTGTGAGAGCGCTATTTAGCACCTTTTTGTGTTATACAGATTAAAACGTGAGACGGCTTTAGTTTTGAAAGAACTTAGACTGTGGTGGCTGTGAGAGTCTCCGGTAGATTGTTCCAGTTTTGGGGTGCACGGTAAGAGAAGGATGAGCAGTTGGACACTTTGTTGAACCTTGGGACTATGAACAGTCTTTTGGAGTCAGATCTCAGATGATAAGTGCTGCATGTGGTAGGGAGGAGCTTGTTTAGATAGATGGGTAGCTTCCCCAGAAAGTATTTGAAGGCAAAACAGGAGAGATGAACTTTGCGCCTAGACTCAAGTGATGACCATTCTAATTCTTTGAGCATTTCACAGTAATGTGTGTTGTAGTTGCATTGGAAAACAAAACGGCATATTGAATTGTAGAGGGTGTCAAGTTTGGTAAGGTGGGTTTGGGGTGCCGAGCCCTATACTATGTCCCCATAGTCGATAAATGGCATTAGCATCTGCTGGGTGATACGCTTTCTGACCAGCACATTTAGGGAGGATTTGTTCCTGTAAAGTACACCTAGTTTGGCATAGGTTTTGGATGTCAGGGAATCAATGTGCATTCCGAATGTTAAGTTGGAGTCAAACCATATGCCCAGGTATTTAAAACTAGTAAAAAGAGTTAGGGTGGTGTTAGCGTTTGTTCTGATCTGGAGCTAAGTCATTGGAAGCTTTAAAAATTTAGTCTTGGTCCCAAATACCATTGCTACTGTCTTGTCAGTGTTTAAAAACAGTTTTAAGTTTTGGCTGAGTTGGGCAGCTTTGTGGTTTTACAGCAAACATGGCAATGCTAGACCTCCAGCCATACTTGGTCTTATCAAAATCTTTTTGCTTATCCTTGTTTTTTATATTTCCAAATAAACCTGATAATTAGTGACTGTAGCGAGGATATACTGTATCTTTCCTTAGTATTGGTATTAGCAATGTTTGGAAAAGGTATAAAATATGCGGGAGTAAATTCATTTTAATACAGTGTACTTTCTCAATCCAGGAGATATTATAGCCTGACCATATCCTAATGTCCTCTGTAAGGGGTTTGAGTAGGTTAGGGCAGTTCACTTGGTAAAGTGATTTGGAATTATTAGTAATGTTTAATCTCAAATATTTAATACACTTGGGTTGCTACTTAAAGGTGAAGTTAATTGCTATCAAATTTTCAACTTCTTTTGGGAGATTAAAATGTAGTGCTTCAAATTTGGAGTTATTCATTTTGAGCCTGATATTTTGTTAAAGTTTGAAAGCACGGAGAAAAAAATTGGGAGAGAAGTCAGAGGTTTAGACACTGTGAGAATTACTTCATCTGAAAACAGTGCTAACTTATGGGTTTGTTTGTCCACCTCTATCCCAAATATATCTGGGTTTCGCCTTATGTTAGCTGCTAGTGGTTCCAGGCAGAGGGCAAATAGCAGGGAGGAGAGAGGGCAACTTTGTCTCGTGCCTATTTTGATATTAAACCTATCAGACAGAACGCCTCAGGATTTAAATATAGGGCAGAGATCGCCGTCATAATTTTTTTCACCAAACTCAAAAGATCTGAGAACTGCAAACATATAGGACCAATCTATCCAATCAAATGCTTTTTCGGCATCAAGCCCTAGTACCATAGTGGGTATCTTTTTTTTTGGTAGCCCAGTCTATCAAATCTATTATCCTTCTTGTATTATCCTGCCTAAGCTTGCCTACCTTGTATAAATCCCACTTGGTCTGTGTGCACCAGTGAGGGAAGGGTTGCACTGATTCGGTTTGCTAGAATTTTATAGTGTATCTTCAGATGTGAGTTGACCAGCAAGATTGGTCTGTAGCCGGCCAGTTTGTTGGATCTTTTCCTTTCTTGTGGATTAAAGTAATAGAGGCTTCCAGTGTGTTAGGTGGGAAAGATTATCCTGTCAAGATTTAGGGGGAGAGGGAGAACCTGTGCACTGGATTGTACATGCACTTTCTTTGTGATGGGAAGGGCGGGGGAAAGGGAGGAAGGGGGGAAGGGAGGGAGGGAGGGGGAAGGGAGGGAGGAAAGGGAGAAGGAGTGCGAGGAGGAGGGGGAGAAGGGAGGGGGGAAAGGAGGACACTTTAAAACATTTACAATGATTTCCCCCCTCCACGAAAGTAACAATAGCAGTTTGAGTGGCCTGTGCATGGGGTTGTATATATACAACCATTTAGCCACACATTCTTCTGTTCTGTGAAAGATTCTAGGACACCTCTTATGTGTACATTGTTTCTCCTGTCCCTGTTTTCTGCATCTTCAGTCCGGTCCGATATCTCGATTATTTGGGCCTTTAGTTGATTAGTTTTCTTTTATTTTTTATTTAAGGCTTTGATGGTATTGTCTAGCCTCCTTTCTAGGGCATCTGCCTTGTTGGCCAGGGAGGTGATCTCCTTCTTTATTTCTTCACTTCGCTGTTGAGCAAAGTCTTGAGCTTGCTGAGCAGATTTTTTATATCCTTTATCGTGACTTGTTGGTTCATTTCTTCTCGGTCTGATTCTTGCTCTGATTCGGAGCCACTGCTTGAGATTTGCTCTGCAGCCTGTGGTTTCCTCGTGGCTGTTTTGTGCTTAAAGTCTGTAGTGAGAGCTGCTGTGTCCTTTTTTTTGCTGATACCTTCGGAGGCATCCTTGATCAGTTTGGATGGCTATTCCTTGCAAGTTGAGAGGTTTAAAAATGTTTTATGTTGTTTTTTGCTTACTTTAAATCCGGAGTCATGAGGAGCCCATGTGCTAGGCAACCATTACATCGAGCTTCCCAGCATGCACCTCGCGTGGTGTGTTAATTTTAATGTTTTGTCAATAAAAATATAAACATTATTTTTAATTAACTTGTTTGTGGTGCTTGTATTACAAGTGATAATCAGTATTAACTCTGCAATGTTCCCATGCCCAGCTAGAATTACTCTAGATAAATATTTACCTTGCCGCTAAATAATCTGAACCTGTCTCCCCTTCCCACAAACACAATAGTAAGCCAAGCAATGTCTTTTAATTAAGAATATGCATGACAGAGGTTGAGGAGTGGCATTTTATTCTTTTTATTGTGTGCTGAAACGCATGCGTTTACAACTTTATCCTGCCGTGCATCGCACATGTAATTTGGCAACTTTGTAATAATTTTTATTATGCACAAATGTGACTTTTTGTGTAACAGAATTTTAATTTCCCTTAGGAAAAGTTGCAAGATCTAACAGCTAACCCTATAATATGACAAAACAATTGTGTTTTAAACACTATTTGTACTGTTAAGTACTTGTGACATTCAATAGCCACAACGCAGTGGTGGATAAAGATATGCACTGGCACACGTACTGAATTGCAATTAAAATAAATGAAACCATATAAACCACAAGATGTGATTCCGTTGGAGTCCCACAGCAGGTCGGTGACACAAAAAGTGTTCCCGCATGTGGAATCTTGCGTCTTCGAAGAAGGAGCTGCTCAGTGAGTAAAGACACTGACTGGCACTGAGTTTGAAGCAGGGGAACCTGGAACCTTGTGACCTTGGGCAAATCACTTTAACTCCCTGTGCATCAGGCACCAAAAACATAGATTGTAAGCTCCACGGGGCAGAAACTTGTGTCTGCAAAATGTCTCTGTAAAGCGCTACGTAAAACTAGCAGTGCTATACAAGAACATGCTATTATTATTTGTCACCAAAACGAAGACAGTGGGCCTCATTGTGTAAGCGTCGATAAGGCACTTATCGACCACTTATCGGCCAAAATGGCTACTCATATTCAGTGACCCCTGGTGTCACTTGTCCAAGTGTTAGTTAGTGTATGCATTCCCTAAGCACCTAGTCTTTTACAGTTTGATACTACTAGGTGAGCGACTAGTCACTATGTTTATGTGATACTCATATTCAGTAAGCCTCGATAAGTGGGTGATAACGGCCTGTATCACCGAAAAATCTTATGACCAAAATAAAAACGCCGACTGAGCGGCGATAAGCCACATAACGACAATTTTGAGAATGATCATAAACACGCGCGATTCTAGTACGTGCGATTCGCCTATCGCCGCCTATCGCAGCCCTAAAATGGCAATCTTATCCCCAATTCAATACGCCACAACATTTTGGCAGATTGGTGGGTTAGATGCGTCGATGAGCGGCGATAAGTCGGGACTTAGAAAAATGTTGACCTTTTTCCTGCATGGCATTGATGCCGGGGGTCTCCGGAGCTGATTCACATTAATACCAGCACCGGAGCCCTCCGGCATGCATCCAATGCAGGAAAAAGTCATTTACAGCCACTTCATTACCTTAGTGGCTAACCGCTAAAGCAATGAAGGGGTTAACCACCCATTCCAGGCTTATTGTGAGTAGCGGGGGTGGTTGAAGGGGTTATTTGCCCCTTGGTGGGTGTTTAGTCCATGCGGGTGGGTAGCGGTAGGGTTAACCCCTTCATTACCATAGCAGTTAATACCGCTAAGGTAATGAAGGGGTTAACCCTACCGCTACCCACCCGCATGGACTAAACACCCATCCTTGGGGCTAATACCCCCTTCACCCGCCCCCGCTACACACAATAAAAACAACACACACACACACACATAACAGCCCCAAATCCCACCTCCTAGGCCACAATAAAATTGCAATATTTAATAAACATCAATACACCCCCTCCCCGCCGGGCCCCCCATAATGTAAAACTATTATTTATTTTTCAACATACAGGATTGATACCCCAGACCTACGGTGGTCCCGTCGGGTGTTCGCAGGCCCCACATTGCACCAGAGCGGTGTTCCCACAGGGTCTGGGGGTCTACGGGTGGTTCCCGCCAGGCTCCATGTCCTCTACGTGGTCCCCGCGGGTCACCGTGGGCCACAATGGGGTCCACGGGTGGGCCCGTGAGTGTCTGGGGGTCCCCGGGTAAACCCCACAGGTGTCTGAGGCCCTAGGGTGGTTCCCACGGGGTCTGGGGGCCCTCGGGTATTTATGCATGCTAATGTTGTGTTTAATAATGGGCAAATAATCTATTATCCATACTATATCTGGATAATAGTTATTTTGTCCATTGCTGTACTGAATGTGTTTGGGCGGAGGGGGGGAGGGGATTGATTGAAATTTAGGCCATGTTTATTTGTTAACATACAGGGTTAGTACTTTAGGTCTGTGGGGACCTATGTAGACCACCTGAGGACCCCCCAGATGCCCATAGGTCCCACCTGCGGATGCACGGGGGACATCTGCGGGGAAGAACCGGGGGCCCCACAGCTATGGAGGCCTACGGACCTGCAGGGACCACCCGAGGGCCTCAGACATCTATGGGGTTGACCCGGGGACCCCCAGACACATGCGGGCCCACCCATGGACCCCATTGTGGCCCATGGTGACCCATGGGGACCACCTGGAGGCCCATGGTGCCTGGCGGGAACTACCCATAGACCCCAAGACCCTGTGGGCACCCCCCTCTGGTGCACTGTGGGGCCTGCGGACACCCGTCAGGGGACTACCGTAGGTCTGGGGTATGAATCCTGTATATTAATGTAAAAATAAATAATGGTTTTACATTATGGGGGGATGGGGGATGTGTTGATGGTTATGAAATATTTTTTAATATACATTTCTTTCATAGTGTAGATGTGCAGGGGGTCTCCGGAGCTGAACCGCATTGATTTTATGCCTGGGGACCCCCTGCTTCCTAAGATACAGGACCCGTTATGGGGTGCCGGTATCCCTCTGCATTAAAATGTCCCCCGTCACATGACCGGGACATTTCATTGCATAGGAGATACCGGCACCCCATAAAGAGGCCTGTATCTCGGGAAGCAGGGGTCCCCGGACCCCAAACCAATGCGGTTCAGTTCCGGAGACCCCCTATACATCTACACTATGAACGAAATATATATTAAAAAACATAATTTTTGGGCGAGATTTTCGCTGGCAGAGGCGGCTCTCTCAGAGCAGATCTCTCTGCAGCAGAAATGTATCGCCGGGTCAGGTCTTTTCAGAGGCTCGATCCTATCGCTTGCAGCAAATCACTCGTTTTGAGAATTTTGCTATGAATGGTAATGAAGGCTTGCCATGATAGCAACGCTCCAAAACACGGCGATTTAAATGCCCTGGCGATAATTTTTATCAATCTTTACTGAATAAGGCCCAGTAAGTCTTGCTACATCAGCGTCTATGGAATATAACTGGTGTTATTGGATATTTTGTAATCAGATATTTTATACATTTAGAGTATGATACCCAGGGAAGATGTTGCTACTATTTTATTCATTTTTAGTTTTCCACTTATAATGTGCAGTTTTATTAAATTGATTAAGTATTTTGTTCATATATTCAACATAGTTCATCATCACCAATGCTCCCCTGTTACCTGCAGTTTTGAAGATAATTATTTTATCTTTCTTAGGATCACTCAGGATCTGTTTCTATTTCTTTTAGAGAGATTGTCGTGATGGCTTGTAATAGACCATCTTAGTTTTCTATATCTATTTTAAAAACATTAATGTGCTCAATGTAACATTGATTATTGCTCGGCATAACTTCCTCTTAGGGTTAAGGCATATATTGTCTTGCATATATCTATTGGTAATCTCCCCAGTCAATGTGTTTCTGGTCCCCTCCTGTTCTTTATCTTAATTTTTTTTTTCATATCTCTAAGATATTTATACTAGTCGGTCTCAAATTTAAACCAATCCCCTGAAGTGGTCGACACAAACAACAAACCCTTGTTTAGCACCGTACTACTGTTTCAATGTCCGTGAGATTTCTAGATGAGATATTGTGAATCTATTAGTCTCTGGGCTTCTTGTGTAATTTGTTGGGTAATAGGCTTGTTTTGTTGTTTTCTCTCTCCTTGTCCTTTTGGGCATGGTGTCTCTAAAAAATATATATTTTTCTGTTCCTCACTGGTAACATATATCAGATTCTATGTCACTTCATTTTGGATAGCTAGGGGGAACCCAGTCATAAACATGTCTGCTCTTATAATCAGGGCTCGACCAATGTGGTCGCCTCGGGCAACTGCATTGTGGCCGCTGTCGACTGCAAAATGCGGCAGTGTCCCCGAGTGTCTCCCAGTCTTTTCCATCTCGCTCTTTAAAATCATGTTTTTCTCCTGCAGCACTATTCCAAATGGCCGCTTGCCATCATGATGCCGTGTTGCCATGGCAACAGGACACTGCGTGATGTCATTATATCACAGCATCCCGTTGCCATGGCAATGTGGCATCATATGACACAGCACGGCCATTTTGAATAGTGCTGCAGGAGAAAAACATGATTTTCAAGGCAACAAGACAGCAGAAGGCTGGGAGACGCTGTCAGGACTCCGCAACCAGACCCCACCGCAGGTAAGTGTCATGGGGGGACAAATAACATTGTGGGGGGAGCAAGTGAGTTTTGTCCCAGTTTGTCGGGACCATAGATGTTATCTCTTTATGTTGTTTCCAACCCTTAATCTTTCAAATGTTAAATGTTTTCATCCAATTGCCATCAAATTTACTGAAAAGCTCTGTTAAACTACACACCTCAGGTTAGCACCCTCATTTTACACCTGTCTCTTTTTGTATCAGCTTTCTTTATGTATTTTGTATTACTATGTAACTTCCTCCCTACTGCTATTTGTGGGGTGCCCACTGCTGCTGCAGGGCTTTTGATCCAACAAGCTCCCTTCCAGGATGTCAAACAACTTGGCACCATTGGTCGGGAAAACATTAACCCCTTCTGCCCTGGATTCCCCTCTTTAACAGAGTTCTCTGTGTGCATGCCAGTCTTATGATTGGCCCATGGTTAAGAAAACCCCAGCACCCCAAATTGGAAAATTCAAACCACAATTCTTCTAAATTCGAGAAGCAAAGTTTAAATGTCTCTGTCTGGCCATGGGCCAGCAATATTGTGCTAGGGGAACAACATATCTTGTGCAAGTCTCTTCTTGGAGCATCCTAAAAATCAGCCTCATCCCTGAAACTATGCCTTGCTCCAAGGACCCTTTCCGATCCCCAAAGACCTATAATGATTTCACTCTCCACCTAGCAGCTGCCAGCACCCATACACCATGTGTCCAGTTTCTAACCGTCAGAACTCTAATTTGATCACCTTTGTTGCTGAAAGAGCAGAAAGTATTGAACAGTTTGGAACTCACCTCTAGACATTTTATTCAAAATTGTATTCAGTTACAGTAGTGTTAGAGCCAGCAGCATGACTTAAGAACTCATGTGCGTATATACTGTACATATGTTGGAGTACGCAAAGCAGAGCAGTACCTGGCTACATGCATTTTATTTGGACTCTTCCATGTCGTTAAAATGTATTAGGAATTATCACTATTTGAATTCTACTTTTTCTATGTGTATTGTTATATAATATTGCGTATACACTGTTTATAGTTATTATATAATAACTGATTGCAATCAGGAGTACTGTACATAGATGCTTTGTATAATGAGATTCTAGTATACTCTAGTGGGAATCAGGTAAACAAGGTTAATCCGTCAGGTGCATCAGGAACAGCACAGCAGCCGCTGCGTATATATGGTTACTATCATGAGGTAAGTGACGACACAGTATCAAAAATATATGTACTCTCTCTCTGCGACTGGCCCAGCTTTGGGCACCAATCGTATCGCATCCGGTGCAACTCACTGTTCTGTAGACTGTGTCTCGATCCTCCAAATGATCCGCGTTGCACCGCCAACCCTCCCGCAACTACACCGTACCGGAGGGCGGTCACATGACCGGCGGTGATGTCATCCAGGAACGCTGCAGCCGCCCGGCGTGCTATACGGCAATGAAATACAGGAAATCTCTCCAGCAGGAGACAGGAACGGAGCACAGCCGTGAAGCATACAAGGGTGGCTACGGTGGTGACTAAAGGATTTTATTGAACAACAGTATACAGATGATGGATCCTCTGATGCGTTTCAGCCCTCAGGCCTTTAGTCACCACCTTAGCCACCCTTCTCTGCTTCACGGCGGTGCTCCATTCCTGTCTCCTGCTGGAGAGATTTCCTACTCTAGTGGGAAGCCACTGTTTTTGAGTATCTTCAATATATAAAATATATAATTTTCTATGTGCTGTTGTTTTTAATGTAATTTTTTTTAACTTAAACTCTACACAATTATAGCACATAGAAACGATGGTCACTTTCTTGCTTATTTATGTCCATGTTTATGAACTAATGTTTTAATATTTTATTTGTGTTATAAAGTTCCATACCTTTGATATATAATGTAGCACTGCTTTGCTGGCTGTGGCTTACTCCACACCAATCTCTGCCTGTATTAAGAAAGCAGTTTAAGATACATAAGTATTGCACATATTGTTCATGCAAGCAAACCATTTTGAAGTCATTGTTTCAGTTGCAGCCCTATTGCTTTAAACTGAATGACACCCTGGGTGAACACATGTCAAGCACAGAGAAGCTTGTTATGGCCAGTGACAGCAATTAGATGGCAAACTAGGATGATACAGCTCTGTTGATCTCTTCTAATAAGTCAGTGGGGATCAAGGTAAAAACCATTCCACATCACCTTCTTCTGGATTATAGAGCAATAATTGTCTAATATATGCTGTACAAGCTGATCGGGGTAGACAAAAGTGCAAAACACTGAAAATATAGAACCCTTTAGCTACTGTTCTATGGTTGTGGGTTTTTCAGATTGTTAAACTCATTCCTGTAGCAAAAGTTACTATAGTAGAGATACATCTGCAGCTGTAAATTTGCTTTACAGGGGTTTAGTTTGCTAATCGACTGTGTATATCATATTGGAAAGTTATACTTGTCCATATTGGCCTGATGATCTGAACAAAAATGATCTATTTGCTTGGGCGAATATGATGTTAACCCTTTTATAGTCAAATACACATCTATATAATACACAAATCCAGGGGGACAGTGCTGCATTTATTACAAATAACAGGATTTTCTTTGCTTCAGTTGAAGCATTAGTATTCAACATCTATATAACTCTATTCTTTGTATATGCAAATACACTAGTAAATATGTACTAATGCAAACATTGCACAATTTTATACTTGAGACTGTGTCAATTGTAAGAAACGGTGTCAATTGTAAGAAACGGTTTCTTACATATGATGCATATTATTATCCAAAGACATTTAAGCAAACTCACACTTGATTGATTTTCTGACATTAGTAGGATGTAGAAAAAGATGAATCAGACTTCTCTCCCTAGGTATAGTCCTAGTATAAAAGGCTTAACAGCAGGTGCAAGGGGGCATATAATATAGAACACAGATTTGACTCAAAGAGTCAAAAGATTGCCCGCAAAATAGCACTCAGTGCTAGAGTAGTTTTATTTCAGACAACAATGGCCCGTCAGCTAATTTCTTCTGTTGGTGAGTCTAATAACCATTTAGGGATCAGTAATATAGAACAAAAATAATAAAATGTTATTTATATCAAAACACAATAATAGTTTTAAAAAAATGTTTTAAAATTCCCCGTAGTGGAGTGGTAGGTAGAGTGTTGATCTTAATTAGGTAAATCTATGTTAGATATAGCCCTCTTTCCCCCTAAATAAAGAGACTACGGTATTGCTGTTACCTGTTGGCTCTCAGAGGACCCAAGATTCCACCACGGGGAGCCTGGGGGGGTATAATTATCGTCTCTGTGCAGCGCCTCCACCTGCGAGGGATCCCGGCATAGTGGGAGAAGCCTCTCACAGGAACCAATAATAATAGTAAACACACACAGTATATAATAACAACCTTTACTGTTAACACATATAACATAACACCAGCTCACAGTATAAGGAACACCCCACCCAGTACCACCAGTGAGTGTCCCAAACTATATCGAGTGCTAGGCACCAATACCCTGATGTCCCTTTCTCAGTGTCCAGCCTACCCAAAAGTGTAGGGAGTAGCGCTATCTTGGGATAACTACACGTGAGTGGGGCCTATCTGGGACCTCTGGGGATTCTCTGGTCTAGTCTGAGTGCCACCGACACTAAGACCCTCCCTTCCCCTTGTCTGCCCTTGCTCCAACTGCCTAACTGACTCACTGACTATCTGACTAACTGCCCTAACTGTCAGCGCAAGCTCCCCTTACCACAAATGCAGCAGACCTATTGGCTGCTTGTGTTTCACCTGACTGCAGCCCCTGGGGCTGCTGGTGGTTATAGTCCCCAACGGATCTATTCCCCTAATGGCCACTGCTCCTAAGATGGTCCAGTGCATGCACAAGCCCTGTAATAGCTGCCACAACTACTGGCACCTCTCTGCGCATGCACTGTGTTTGGCGCACATGCGACGATACTCAAGATGGCGACGCTCTGTTCCTCCGTCCGCTGTGGGACTTCAGTGACCCGGTCACCTTGACTATCAGCCCGCAGCACCTGCACATCTCACGGGGTGCGCACACCCCATCTCCGTGTAAGGGATCGGGGACACGTGCCTCTCAGCGGGTCCCCGTCACCTCAGCTCCCAGTGCGGCTGTCAGCTCCGGTTCCCCACTCCCTCGGCTCCTTACCTCTCCTACCCCCATGCCGTGCCGCTCCTCTGCGGCGCACTCCGCATCCTCCCGCGCACGGCCGGGGCGCGCGCACGGCCGGGGCGCACGCACGGCAAGCTTACAGAGTGCGCGCACACCCGATCATCTTACTCGTCCTCCCGTGCCGCTGGCTCCTCCCCCCATCGGCTGCAGGCGATTTCAACTACTCACCTCTCTGAATCCCTCCCTGCTCACCTGGACCTATCCCTGGGACAGGCCTCTTCTCCACCCCTTGCTACCATTGGTCCTTCTGCATTTATAACCCCAGTCTGCCCTCTCCTTCCTCGCTCTGCATAGTTCTTCTGTGACTCCGGTGTGCAGCTGTCTATGCCAAGCTCTGTTCTCTGTTACAGCTCTTGTTCCTGTCCCTGCCCCTGTTGGATACCTTTGGATTTGATCTCGGCTCTTATTTGACTACGGGCCTCATGCAGTAAGCGTTGATAAGGGAATTATCGCCATTTTATAGCCAAAATTGGGTTTGAGATTCAGTAAGCGCCGATAAGTGCTTGATATCGCCATGTTTCGGAGCCGATTATTTTGTTATGGCCAGTCGGCTGCCGATAAGCCTGTTTTCGCCACTGATAGCCACTTTTTTAAATCGGCTGGATTCAACAAAAAAAAACAGCTTATCGGGCCTGATCGGCACTACGAAATTGAGATGTTATGGCCAATTTCTCCCGCCAACTAAAGTTGGCAGTTTGGAGGGGAGAACGATCGCTAAGGCTGCCGCAACGGCACTTAGAAAAAAAAAACTTCTGTACATCAATGGAGTCAATGGAGCGGGGACGTATAACAGTATAGTACTGTTTACGTTTCATTGCTCACAATACAAACGTCATTTGCATTACAGTGTGGGGGCATTCCCTGCATTGTGTCACAGCTGACGTGTATTATTTGCATAACATTATACTTTTACATGTTTGCAGCATTTGCGGGTCACATTACTCATCATGTGATGATGTGCCAAGGGAAAATACTATACTCAACTCTTAAAGGAGAACCTCACATCATATCACACATTTTACTGAACTGAGCGACAATTATTTACATGATGTTACACATGTCACACATGTCACACATACACAGTATATTCATCTTCCTTTACATTACACAATGCTTGTAATGTGACACGCATCTTTAAACGTTCATGTACATCTGTCTTCTCATGTTTACATATACTTTTGGGTCCTCCCTATTTTCATGACGTCACTTATTGGACGCTCAATCACATTGCATGTTTACATTGTAACCGTAGCATTACAAGCACTTCAACCTAACTTATACACACATGTACAGTAATTCAGCATTGGGACACCTTGTAAACTCATTCTATACCAACTATCCTCATTACACAAATGCATGCATATGCACACGACTATTCATTGTTGTCAACATGTCACAATATCATGCCTAATTACACATGTTACACAAAACTTTTCCCACGTCAATCTCAGCCTTTTTGCCTAATTACATGACTGACTGTTGCGTTCACAAGTGTTACATGCATTGCACATGCAACTATTTATTTGCAAGCCATGTTTCTACAAAGGTTCACGTCACATCATTGCCAAATATCATCATTCCCTGCAGAATACACACAACAAATACTTATAACAAGAACTGCACACAGCTTGCCACAGAAGTACTTTATTATGTTAATGTAACACCTTGCATTTTACTATGTCACCTGACATCATCACATACCTATTTAAAGGACGCCCATTACCTGATCATTCACAGCTACTCATTTCAAAATGTTGAGATTGTTTAGGAGACGGAGGAACATTCTTTTCTATGACATGCTTGATGATGAAGACAATCATATAGGGCAAGGGAGGGACACACCGAGGGACAGTGACAGTGACAGGGACAATCACGCGGATACGACAGAGACAGGTAGAGGGACAGGAGATCAGAGGAGAAGACAGAGGAGACAAGTTGTGCCTCGTCCGCGTCTGTACAGGGAGAGAACCCTGTTAGATGGGATGAGTGAGGAGGAGATTGTAAGTCGCTATCGTTTGAGTTCAGCAGCAATCTTAGCTCTTTATCAGGAGATAAGGGGAGATTTAGATTTTTTCACAGCCAGAGGTCGTGCAGTCCCTGGGCTTGTTAAAATGCTGTGCTCATTACATTATCTTGCTTCCGCGTCATACCAGACAACTGTGGGCATAGTGGGCGGGGTCTCGCAATCTACATTCTCGCGGGCCTTGACCCAGTTTCTCTATGCACTCAATAGACGTGCTAGGAATTATATTCATTTTCCTACAGAGGCGAGAGAGTGGCTGGAAGTCAGGACTGGCTTTTATAATATAGCAGGGATACCATGTGTGCTGGGTGCAATCGATTGCACACATGTTGCTTTGATTGCACCTAGTCAGAGTGAGCATGTGTACCGCAATCGTAAGCACTACCATTCACTTAATGTACAGGTGGTATGTGATGCGACGATGAGGATTATGCATGTGGTACCCAAATTCCCTGGTTCCAGTCCCGATTCCTCTATCCTGAGGAACTCTTCAGTCTTCCATGCGTTCGAAGAGGGACATTTTGAACATGGTTGGCTGCTGGGTGAGTACACATTTACATGTTCTAACACAAAACACATTTTTATTTAGGAATGTTGGCATTGTACAATTTGATCACTAATGTCAGCTTATGTGTGCTCCATTCATTATAGGTGACTCAGGATACGGAATTAGGCCGTGGCTCTTGACTCCGGTGCTAAACCCTCAAACTGAAGCAGAGGAGAGGTACAATGCAGCCCATATATCTACAAGATCTGTTATAGAGAGGACATTTGGCCTACTCAAGACCAGATTTAGGTGTCTGGACAGAACTGGTGGGGCTCTTCTATACAAGCCTCAAAAAGTGTCTGATATTATCCTTGCCTGTTGCATTTTGCATAATGTTGCACTCAGGCACAATGTACAGTCAGACCTAGCTGAGCCTGTGGTAGACGAGCATCCCACCCATGTAGCTGCTGAAAATGAACAAACAGCCAGTGGTGGCCAGACACGCCAGAATCTCATCAATTCATTTTTTTCTTGTAAGTAAAAACATATATGTGCCAAGTTCTACTTTTATACTTACATTATGTTATCTTAACAATAATGTTTTTTTATATACCCTTCTGGTAGGACACAGATGAATATGGGTTGCACACCTTTCTTCTCTCTGCTGTGTGCACAAAGGGATGTGGCACCGGTATGTTATTGTTGCACAGGTTATATAATCCCACTTCAATTGTACTTTAGTTGTGTGTATGTGAATAAAACTGGGGTAACAAAGCACTAATATTTTAGCATTGTGTTGTTCCTTATGCTAACACAATACACATATTATGCCCATACTCATTCATGCTTCTAGTATGCTTACATACAATGTTATTGGTGCAGTGTAACATGTACTGCACCGACACACTTTATTCGAGCAAATACCCAGTTTCTACCTGGCAGATACCTGGAATGCGCCGCTCCTCACCTCTGACAAGCCCCGTTGCGTTTGCCTTCCCAGCCTGGGTTCATGCCTGGCTGACGGGCGGCTGATCTGTTAAATGATAATGATTAGGATTTAATAGGCTGCAATGCTTCGTGTGTCTACCAGATGGCATAAATTCATGAATTGTAATGCAGTATATATATATATACTGTGCAGTATTGCAGCCAGCGGGAATAAAATGCTTCAATCCCTGCCTGGAAAATAACCCAATGCACTCGGGCAGAAAACAGTCACAAACCTCAATACACCCGGGTATACCCGAATTCGTGGGACTAGCCGAGCTCGAATAAAGTGTGTCGCCAGTGTACATCCATATGATGTGTACACCAGCCTGATTTACATTTTGAATGTCATGAAATATACATGGTGTTGCACATTTAACACCAAATACACACTTTGCTGTGTTGTTTACGGTACTGAAGATGGCATGTCAATGTTTGCAATTTATATATTGTTCCTTTGCATTATAGGTATATCTCCAGTATGACTGATCATGGTATGTATATTTGCTGACATCTCTCATAAGATGTGCCTACATCAATCTTCCTATAATTATTTGAAGTCAAAACCCAACATATTGGTTTAAACACAAATGTTACATATATGTACTTTCTGTATCATGTATATGCATTTAGCTACTCTTGAGCTTTCATGTGCATTGTATTAGAAAATGATTACTCCCATTTCATCACATTTTATGTATGTTTCCTTATAAATTCCATTAATGTAATATAGAGGTGTTTGGAGACAAGGGGATAACTGTAGTTATTTCTTTACTTATGGGAGATCATTCATCACGGATGAAATTGACTGATCATAAAACTCCATGCATGAATGCCTGCAATCACAACAATGCGTACTACATCTTATATTTAGCAATGTTGGTGTTTTGTAATGCTAGGAATTAATAGTCAACATTAATTTAAATTTGTGACATGTGTATGTATAAGTCACACGTGTGTGGATGTGTCCTACATGTACCAAGTGTTAAACTGTTAACAGAGAAGACAAATTTGTCACTAATGTTACTGGCATTTAGCATTTATAATTTACCAATATGACAATGTTGGTAATATTTTTGCAATAGAAATCACGTCACTTCATCATTATCATGATGATAATTATCAAGTATTGTCACAATTGTAACGTCAATCACGTGCACATTAGCATAGACACACTTTGTAAGACAACTGTTTGTGTCTGTATCAATTTGTGTAGGATCCATGTATAACACCGACAAATGATAACACCAGCTTTATTATGGTAGCTTATATCATCATATTGACTATACTATGTATTTTTAGAACGTTTAATAAACACAGTAAACTATAGTTAGTTAGGTTAATGAAATATACACAGAAACGTACTTCATTACATGATGTTGATGTCATAATCAGAACATCATGCATTGTAGGGGACCACAACATCTGGCCAATAACATTATTTGCTACAGTCCCAAACTATTTTATCAACATACCCATGTAACAAGAGATTTTTAACAAGAAATGGCTAGTTGGTTGGAAGTGTCCTTTACATTGGGAGAAGGAGTGGCTCAGTGAGTAAAGACACACACTGGCACTGAGATTTTGAAGCAGGGGAGTCTGGTTCAATTCCCGGTGTCGGCTCCTTGTGACCTTGGGCAAGTCACTTTATCTCCCTGTGCCTCAGGCGGCAAAAAATAAATTGTAAGTTCCACGGGCCAGGGACCTCAGCCTGAAAAATGTGTCTGTAAAGCGCTGTGTACAACTAGCAGCGCTATACATGAACATGCTCATATTATAATTATTATTATTATTATTATTGTTACATAGTTTCGACAGTCATACGTTCCATTACACAATATAATTCACAAATGTGTTAGCAGAGTGGGAATGGTTGTTATATATAAAACACACCATGCCATAAAATGATAGTAGTCATTAAAGAACACTCAATAAAAATTCATGAGGCACTATTTTGCAACATCATTATGTTAATTAAGTGCTTATGCAATATAGGCATAAGGGTATCACATTTTTAATTGTTTGTTAATAAGCGCTGCAAGCAATATAAAATTAGTTCCATATGTAGTATAGTAGTCGGTGGCTCCTCCTCACAATCATCTCATATAAAGGTAGACTCTTCTGAAATCATACATTGATCCGATTGTATCTTCCCCGACATCTCTGAAATACAGCAAACACATGATGGTCAAATATGGCACCTTACTATATATGTATCCGTGACAACGCATTACACAGCTCTATATGATTGTGTACATACACACGTCACTCACTTATATGTTAGAAGTACAAGTGTACATCAGTATGTAATGTTTCTTTAAATTTGTAGCAGGCATAACTATGTATATGATGTGAACGTTGCCTGTATACTGAAAAATGTGCGCGCACATCTTAGTGTGCGCACGCACTTCACGCTTGGCTGCACTAACTGTTAGCGCATGCGCAAAACAAAGCGTACGTTGTGCGTTCAATACATCTTGAAAATACCATTAAACATAAAATCTTTATTTCAAATACAATGAATACGAAACTACATTCGTTCTAAACGAGTACATCTGTATTCTTTTTAAACAGACGTGTTTGGACAGAAAGGACGGCCGATAACACAATGCGCAAATGCAATACGTGTGACGTCATGTTAAACCAGCTTGAAACGCACGCTAACTCTCCTCCCACTCAATTAACATTCTGCTAACGCCCACTTTACGGCTACAAACACTGAGCCGCACACATGACACACTGCAGTTACCGTTACTATAACAAAACATGACAGCCAATAGGCTTTGAGGCACGCACGTCGCTTGGGGGCGGGACTTACATCCGTAATCCTTTTTAAGGACGCCTTGGGCCATGACAAGGGTCCCACGTCATACGTGGTGGACCCGCTTTTAAATGTTGCATGATAACAAAACAGGTATGTGTTAGAGTTATGTTAAAATGTTGCTACTATGGTTAAAGGGATAGGAAAGTACGTATATTTATTCCGTCAGCAATGTGTACTACTCTTTCAGGTTATACTATATTGTATTCGGCAACAAATTCTTTGTGATCGCTACATGTTATGCAGCCTGCAATGTTACGCTGTATCCACGCATTGAAAGGGAAAATGGTGGTTAAAAAAAAAAAAAAAAAAAAAAAACATTTAAACGCACAGTCAACGCATAACGGTTGTTATATTTACCATTCTTCTAGAATTAACTGTTCGTCTGGCTGCAACTGGTCGCTCCAGAAATGCAAGGCATTTTCATCCACGCTTGACCCACCCGCTGAATCCAGTATGACACACATCTCCTCCATGAAGCGCTCATAGGAATCGCCACTGCTTTCTTCAAACAATTGGTCGGGAGGTAGGTTCATTTCTTCTGGTTCCCATTCCAATGCATTTTCAGCTGAAAGGCTTGGTACATAATCATAGTACTTTTGTTGTTGTACAATGTGGGTTTCAGGAATGGAGGGTGCAGATATTGCAGCAGGTATCGATTCACACGGAACAGTAGTAGCGGATCCATTGCTATTGGCATTAGGAATAAATATGCCTTTCACAACAATATATGTGCCCTCTTTCAGGGTAAAATGCTTTTCCTTTGCAATCTTCCAGAAACCATAGGTGTGTTCTAGCTTATCCTGCACACGTTCAAAAAAGTCATTAGTTGATAAAGTGAATCTTATTGAGGAATTAAAATTCCGCGCATGCCTACGGTCTTGGTAATAAGGATATTTAGCTCGAATCAAATCATAGATTTGGCGTGTGCTTGCTTTGTGTCCGCGACTGTTTAAAATTGCTTCTGAAACCATGTACTTATACCCTAAAAGGGGATTCATATTGTTAACGAATTCATCAGCCATGTCAGAGTAGCACAAAAGATGTGTGCAGTTCTGTCTTCTTTGCTCATCAAAATGATTCTGCTCAATGGCTAACAAATTCCTGTGTTTCGTTTTCAAGGTCAACAAAAGTAACTACTTTTACTCCTTATTTCAAACGCCAATTGGATGTGTCCTTTTAATTGGGTTAAGTTTTGTGGTTAGTGATAGGCGAATGTGGGAAAAACATGTATCATTTTTTTATCTCGTTTGTGAAAACATTCCTACACTTATTTCAGTAACATTGAGTTTTCTAGAAAAATAACAAAGAGCACTGTGTGAAAATAGTGCTTAGACAGCCATATCAGTAAATACACACACCTGCAAAATGAAATGTTTTTTTCCCACATACTTTTCTGTGTGTATTTGAAAGTCTGGTTAACTACCTGTCTGCATGAGTTTAAATACGTGTGTATCTATATATATATAAATATATCTCTCTCATAAAAATATATATATATATATAAAGTGTATATTGTACTATATGTATAGTGTGTGTGTGTGTGTGTGTATATATATATATATATATATATATATATATATATATATATATATATATGTATATATATATATATATATATATATATATATCTTTTTTTTTTTTTTTTTATATTGCAGGAGTACACACAACATATTGATGGCAGTAAGTAGGCCTTGTATGAAACCTATTTAAATGGTGATAAACATGAGTGAATTAAGTCATAAACATTTGTTTGCACCCAATAATGTTAGAGGCTCACACTTAGTATAGTTGTCAAACATTAGGCCTGTATTATTAAAATAGTGTGTTTTCACAAGGAAGCATGAAGTGTATGTTTTTTTGTAAATACATCTATACCAGTTTAGATAGTACTATATATATACACACACACACACACACACACACAGTGTGTGTCTGTGTGTGTGTGTGCATATATCAATACATACTACATATATTTTAGTATAAATTCAGAGATGTTCTTGAAACAAGAACACATAAATGATTAAAGGACAACATTACAATGGCCACCAAAGGTAAGTAATATTTAACACAAAATCCTGCTGTACACGTACAAGAAAGATGTTTGCAGTTAAATAGGTGCTTTTATAATTGCATGAAAATAATATGCACATGCAATGATTACATCAATTAACACACCCAAATGCAATGTTTTGCTGCAAAGTCAATGGCAGCTTCTCTAAACTTAGCAACTGGCTCCTGGTGGACCATTACTGAACAGACGATTAAAACATAAATATTTATAACACTATTCATTAATTAGGAGTGTTAACATTTCCAAATCTTCACGTGTACAAGAACATACTTGAAAGTTTGGAAACAACACAGTCTTCAGCATACATACAATAGTAATTAGATAATCTGAAGTCAACAAAACAAGGCCAAAGACATATTTTGTGAATTTTAAAATTTATTTTTTTTGTTCTTTTTGCGAGCGAGTAACAGGCCTGCTTGTTGTCTCTTGAATTTTCCTTTTTCTTTTGCCACCAACTTTAGGTACAACAGAGCCACTTTGAGTGGCCTCTGGCACTTCACGGGCAGGGCTTGTGGCCAGTGACTCACCTACAGGGCTTTTGGGCAGTGATTCACCTACAGGGCTTTTGGGCAGCGATTCACCTACAGGGCTTTTGGGCAGTGACTCACCTACAGGGCTTTTGGGTAGTGACTGTTCACCTACAGGGCTTGTGGCCAGTGACTCACCTACAGGGCTTGTGGCCAGTGACTCACCTACAGGGCTTTTGGGCAGTGATTCACCTACAGGGCTTTTGGGCAGTGACTCACCTACAGGGCTTTTGGGCAGTGACTCACCTACAGGGCTTTTGGGTAGTGACTGTTCACGGACAGGGCTTGTGCCCACTGACACATGTGAGCAAGTTGGTAGACACTGCACAAGTGATGGTTGGTCTGTTTCATGTGTGTCTTTTGTTGTTTTTGACCAAAAACTGGTCAGTAGTAACTGCTTGTGTTTTCTTTTTGTGGCCTCCTTTGTAGGTGTCAGCTGCTGAATTTGTACAGATGGCAGCGGTAGGATGTCGTCAGGAACCTGCACAGCAATGTCTGCTACTTGACTGGTAACATTTGGGCCTGGTGAATGAATATCAGAAGCATGTGGTGAAAACTGACCTGCATGAACAGATCCTGCCTGTGAGCTGTTGAATTGTGGTACATTAGTCATTCTCCAGTAATTAGCTTGTGTTTGCTGAACAACTAATGCTTCGAATGAGGTGTTGATTTTTTGCAACTGTTTAGGCACTTCAATGAAGACTCTGTGGAGATGTGCCAATTGTGAAACTGTTTCTTCCTGCAGTGCAATCATCCTTTCCAGCACTGTCATCAGGTCAGAATGGCGACGATTTTCTGCTTCCACAATTTTTCCCTCAGAAGCTACAATTGCATCATATGTGGTATTTGCTGGACGTTTTGGCGGTAAAACAGTTTCAATTGGAACCTCTTCATGGTCACTTGCTTGTATTTGTGTGTCTATGGCGGCGCCGGCGGCATCATCATCATCATCATCATCATCATCATCATCATCATCATCAAAATCCTCTTCATCATGTTCTACAAATAAATGTACACATTATTAAATGGCATGTTAATCTCTGCTGTGTTACTATGTAATTGTACTGTGTCATAAGTAACAACTAACATGTTTCCATACGTTTTATAACCTCACATTAAAAACTACCTTGACTTAAGAATAATGTTTGGACTCAGTATGAAATATGAGTGAATGAAAACTTTCTGTACACTCACAACTCCTACATGATAGTTAACATCACTAACACAATACAAGTTGCCTTACACTTCATTTTCACTGACACTAAGTAATCCTATTTAAAGAAGATGTGCAAAACAAATAATGAACATGACAACATAACATATAGAAGAGCACATATTATATGGCCACCAACTGATACACTCACCTTCTAGGTGTGTTGAGCTGGCTGACCCAGGTGAAGACACTTGTTCAGTCTCAGGTGACACATGTCCTTCAGGGGCAACTATATATAACAATAACATAAGTTTTACATTTACATGTGTAAATATTGAACAAACAGTTATTGTATGTTCTGTATTTATGAGTACCTAACAGCATCATTTCCTTAACCCAAAATGTGTGTGTGAAAGTGAACATAAATAGTTGTAATAACAATGTGCATGCCTGTGTACTTAGAACTTTTGAGTTCCCTAACATAAAACATACTATGTTCCTGCAGTAATGCGTGAGGATAAATAGATAAAATTTGTACATAAAAATCATATGTTGTGTAGTGATATCAGTATCATAATGTACATAACTATCATGAGATGACCATTCACAATGGTTATCATGAAGGTGGTCATATTGCAAAAAGTGTTGTTTTTGGTAGAGGATATGTGTGGTACATTAATATAAGATGTGGCACACCTGAATGTGGCTGTGACTCAACAAGACAACACATGCAGTGTGTGATAATGTGTCGTTGATAGTAGTTCAACTATAGATATGAGTGAACTAATGTGTGACGTACGGTTTGATAAGTAATGAGTTGTTGGGGCATTTAGTAGCTAAAGTGAAGCTTTCAAATGAGTGTGATTAACTTCAGTTGTGCTAGTCAGGTTGTAAGAACGGTATTCCCTTCCCCAAAAAGCCTAATCAGCCACACCTTTCAATTACTTGAAACAGGTGAAAATGGTGTGAACTAAGTTGACCCTAAAATGAGGCTGTAATTATTGTGTGTGCTGAACCCCACCCCCTCTGTTGAAGTGTATGCTGTGATGAGATATTAATTGCAGCTGCTTTAACACAATGGTAGATGAGCTAAATAGTCGTGTGCAGTTTTTAAGTTATGAAAACAATGACATAAAATATGATACGTGTGCCTCATTATGCTGTCTGTATATGAGTTAAAGCAAAAATGGACCTTTTCATAAACAACTATAGATGTGTTAGTGCAAGTGATGTTTGTAGGCCGTTGCATGCAATATATTTGATGCATGCTTAAAATAGGCAGTAATGTCATGTTTGTCGGAGTAAAATAAATAAAATACACAATAATATTCTACATATTTCTGTTCTGTACCTATAGCTAGTAATAATTTCTGATTAACATGTGTTACACATGTGTACTACCCTGTTGTTCCCCATCTTCGCCCACCATCAATTGCTTCCACTGCAGCAATGCATTTTGGGAATTCACATGTAAATGAGCACGCAATGGCACGTGCTATATTAGTTACTGCTTTTAGTAGGACTACAACATATATGTCTATTTTGAGATCTATATATATACAGAATCAGATATATACATATATAGATGCAGGTATGCTTATATTGTGAAGACAGTATAAAAAGCAGTGTAACTATGCAAAATAACTGTAAGCAACGACACGCCTAGTACAGTAATATTTCTCACCTGGTGGAAATTGTGAGGGGTAAATTCCTATATCACGGTCACCAGGTAAGCCTTCCACGACGACGGGAAGTAATTTTGCCCGAAGCAGCTCCTCCAATGGACTTAATATGAGACGTTGTGGTGTGGGCCCACCTCCAGTGCCAGTAGCATGCACGCGTTGGTGTTGTATTTTCTTTTTCAATTTGGACCTAATATCATCAAATCTCTTGTGACAATTCCGCTTGTCCCTCACATGATTCCCACACGCATTGACACCAATGACTATTGTGTCCCACATTTCTTTTCTGCTTGCTGAACTTGTCCGCCCTTGAAAAACATATAAAATATATGAGGTAAATGAATAATAATAGAAGCACCAGTTTCCTACACTGCTAGCTGTTCCAAGAGATAGCAAACATGCTGTTTTATGTGTAATATGTGAAGCACATGAGCATTCACTACTAAACCTATACATGTAAGCAAGCTTGCATTCATATTGTATGCAGTTATGGCAAATTGACCGCCTGTGTTTAGTTGTCCTTGTAAGGCATGATAAAAAGCTGTGTTTCCAGACTAATTAACATAGAAAGATATTCTGAACCCATATTTGCATATGAACAAAACTCATATGACCTAGGATCACATGTATTTGAATAATAAATGTAAAGGTACACTTACCTAGTAAATGTCCATATATACTGTCATAGTGCTCCAGAATGCCAGTGACAAGAGCTGTATTTTCCTGGTCATTGAAGCGAGGATTACGTGGCTTCTCCACACGTTTCTTCCGAGCAGGTTTAGGGTCAGAGCTTGGCTGGTGCTGACTGGACTCTCCTTCTTCCAATGGAAGAGCCTCCAAAAGCTGCCCACCAGCAAGCACGCCACCACCATCCACCCCATCAGCAACTGCGCCACCAGCAGCACTCACAGCACCAGCACTCCCACTCCTAGCACCAGCACTCCCACTCCTAGCACCAGCACTCCCACTCCTAGCACAAGCACTCCCACTCCTAGCACCAGCACTCCCACTCCCAGCAACAGCACTCCCACTCCCAGCAACAACACTCCCACTCACAGCAACAGCACTCCCACTCACAGCAACAGCACTCCCACTTCCAGCAACAACACTCCCACTCACAGCAACAGCACTCCCACTCACAGCAACAGCACTCCCAGCACCAGCACTCCCACTCCCAGCAACACCACTCGGTGCACCAGCAACATCACTCCCCTGAACAGTACGTTCACTCCGACGCGTACTCGCACGAGTAGCACTCCCACTCCCACCAGCATCACTCTTCCCACGCTTTGCGGGCATACTTCCAGCACTCACAAAAAACAGACAATAAATGTACAGCCAATCACACGAAACACTTCCACATATAAAACAAGACAAAGATGTAAACAAAACAACAATGGACAAAGCTCACCCAATACACAACAAGTCTCTCCGTCAATATGCAAATGTTCAATCAGCCAGCTCTGTGCGTCTCTCTCTCTCTCTCACTCCCAACAACACAGAGAATGATTAGCAGTACACGTTGCCTTTAAATATGGCGCGCAATCCAAAACATGCTTGTTTCGCCTGATTCAGCAAGATTTGTGATTGGGCAACCTATCAGCACCCCGCCACGCACGCCGATACACCTGTGTGTGATCGGCTAATCATCGTGAGAGTGGGCGGATTTGTTTTCGGGTTGATTTTGAATGTATTCGGCACTTACTGCATACGGAGAGGAAAAATCGCCATTAACATGACTAATCGGTAAGCTTGCCGATTTCACTTAATCGACGCTTACTGCATGAGGCCCTACGTGTACCTCGCAACCCCTGGACTCGGCTTTGGACCTCACTACGCTGCTTTCTCCTTCCGCTGACCCACGGCTCTTGGATATTGACCCTGTGACTTCTGGAACCCCGGACTCGGCAACTATCACGTTAACCCTTTCTCACCAAGCCCGGCAATGCACCTTACCACACTCCGGGCACGCCCTCACTGCTGTGGGTGCGTGTTATACCCTTACCCACTTCAGTACTGGGGACTGGCCAGGTCTGTGGGCATACAGGTGTTACATTATGCAGAGCCCAACAAATGCAGATCCCCCTGAGGTGGGCCAAGGTGTCACTATGGACCACTGGCAATTTTTAAGCGACCAAGTCACGGACGTGGCGCAAGAACTTTCTAAACTCTCCTTGCGGGAATCGCCAGTTGCACCATCACCTCCTGCCCCTTTACCTATGGGCAACTCTGAGCCACATATTCCACCTCCCAACTGGTATGCCGGGGATCCCCTTACTTGCCGGGGATTCTTGAACCAATGTGACGTCCAGTTCGAGATGTCCCCATCTCGGTTTTCCACGGGTCGTTCTAAAGTGGCCTATGTCTATGCCCTGCTTACGGGCGACGCTCTCGCTTGGGCTTCTCCTCTCTGGGAGCACAGATCTGATTTAACACAGGATTATCCCGAATTCCGACGAGAGTTCCAGCAGGTCTTTGACACCCCAGCGCGTAGGGAAACTGCTGCTTCTTCCTTGTTTCATCTCTCCCAGGGACGCAGGTCAGCTGCAAGATACGCAGTGGAGTTCCGCACTATCGCTGCAGAGACTCAGTGGAATGATGAAGCTCTCGCCGCGGCATACTGGCAGTGTTTGTCCGAATCCCTTAAGGATGATTTCGCAGCTCATGTTTGTCCCTCATCTCTAGAGGATCTCATTGCCCTCAGCATCCGGATGGACCAGCGCATTCAAGAGCGACGTCACGAGCGCCAGCGTTCCCATTTTAATGCCGCCCTTGCTTGCTTCTCCTAGGTCTCCTCCCTTGGCTCTTCCTGCGCTGGACGCTCCCGAACCGATTCAAAACGGTAGCCAACAGCTTCGGAACGCTGAGAGAACACGCCGCCGATATGAGGGTCTCTGCTACTACTGCGGCTCCCCGGAACATCAACTATGTCACTGTCGCATAAAACTGGGAAACGAGAACGCCCAGTAAAGGTAGAGGGGCTTCTACTGGGTACCATTTCTCCTTGCCCCTCTTCCCCCAAAGAACTACCAAAGAGAGTCCTTCTCCCCATAACTCTTGAGGGTCCCAATGTTTGGGTAGAGGTTGAAGCCTTCATCGACTTCGGGTCTGGTGGTAACTTTCTGGATCACGACTATGCCTGCAATAACCAAATCCCGTTAGTCAAGAAGAAGTCACCCATCGGCCTTGAGGCTATCGATGGTCGACCGCTTCAACCAGCCTTCATTATTTGGGAATCTATTCCCCTCACCCTCTACTCTAATTGGTCATCAAAGTGTCTAACCTTCTCCGCTGTGGAGCTTTAATACCTACCTGATGGATTTGAATAGTAGACTCCTCCCACCTGAAAAAGCATGAGAAACACACGAAAAGTACGTCGGAGAAGTAGGACGTCGCTGCTGTGACGTCACAGAGTGGTGATTGTCCGCTGAATGATCATGGCTTGTATACCGGTGTCTTTTTCCCTTTCATATCGGGTACGCCGAGACCTTTTGTTATTGCAGACTACCAGGCTATATTTTCAATTACCCTGGCCAACAGACATGTAGTATGGTTGGACGCATTAATGTGAGACAGTATCCTTCTGACGTTTACCCTATGTTTATTTTTTAGATAAAAACTAATCAGGAATACTATGACCTATTAGAAACCTGTGGGTTGTGTTTACTTTACCTTTTTGATATTAACTGCATATAGGTTTCTAAGATATTTATGTACCTATACATTTGAGGCATCAAAACTTACAGTACTGTATGTTTATTTTCTATGTGAATGTATATTATCCAGAAAGAGGGAATAACATTACTCTTTGTGATTCCTAATATAGGAAAATTGAACCTAGTGACAAACACTGATACTGGGTTATTTTTCTAAACACTATGCAGTGATACATTGATTTGCCTCACCTTAGGACATACTACTTGTAACACAACTAGTGTTAAACACAGTGTATCTGTTTGAACATACTACTTATAATTTCTCTGTGCTGCAACATATGATTATCATCTAAGTACACCCTGAAAACCTAGTAGGATATCTATTTAAAGTCACATGCAGATATATTTTGACTATCAGTGTAGACATTTTCCTGTATTTACTTTATCTAACAGATTTACTTAAGTAAGATCAACACTCTACCTACCACTCTACTATGATGAATTTTAAAACATATATTTAACTATTATTGTGATTTATTGTGTTATGATATAAATAACATTTTTTTTATTTTTGTTCTATATTACTGATCCCTAAATGGTTATTAGACTGACCAACAGAAGAAATTAACTGACGGACCATTGTTGTCTGAAATAAACTACTCTAGCACTGAGTGCTATTTTGTGGGGAATCTTTAGACTCTACTTGAGTCAAATCGGTGTTCACTAGTAAGATGTGGAAACATTTTTTACAGTGAAAATTGATTTGACACATCCTACCATGTATCCACCATGTGTCATGCAAGCTGATGCGCATGATGCAAAATTGCATCAAATTATTTTGATACATTGGAGCAAAGAGCATAATGTTCATCTTAAGTCTCTTAGCCTCAATTTTGGTGAAAATTAGCTATGATACATTTGCCTTATGTTGTTCAGCTATTCTTATATTTTATAAGCTAGCCTTTATTTTGCAGAAAAATCACCAGGAGTCATAATTACATCATTTAAAAATGATCACGATGTAACCAGAATGTCCCATTAATTCAGAGTTGAACAAACAAAGGTCAGTTCAAAAAATCACCACATAAAGTTATGATAAATTCTAAGGGGTGAGTACAAATTTTTGGTGTTATTTCACCTATTGTTGTTATTATTGTATCCCTATCCTCATTATATGTAACAATGCTCTTTAATGATTGAGCCTTTATTTGGTATCTTTGTGACATGACACCTAAGAGAGTTGTCAGCTGGAACTGTCAGTCAGTTACCATGATTATATTATCTGTTCTAATATGTCCTGTCATGCTTAACTGCTCACCCATATAAGATACAGTAATATACTGTCTTTCTATAATCAAATGTTTAAAGGTTGGGGAATTTTTTAATACAAAATACAGTATATCTTGCACAAACCGTGACTGCATCTGACCAGACTTTTGCATGTTATTTATATCATGAATAGTGCACAGTAATATTTTCTGAAGAGTTTAACAAAAAATGATAAATACAATTCAGAAGAGGTATTTCCTCTCATAGGTGAATTTATTGGTCTTTTCATTTTATTTTTACTTTTAGTTGCTCTAATACATGCTAGGCTACAGATAATCAAAATGCCATTATACATGTCATTGGCTTATTTTATTTATTAACTGATTTATTATTACAATATTCAGGGGGTAGCCGGAAGCACCTTCAAAATTGAGGGTACAGTTTATGGTCACGGACAATCCTTTTTGTTTAATACTTATTCTTTATTGAATATTTTCTTTGGGGGGAGGGGAAGAGAAGAGAAAAGGGTGGAGGAGTAAGGGGTGGATTACATTCACAGGCAAAATTGTCATCACAGAATCTTTAGGTCTGACAGATACATATTATACACAGGTATATACAGATCATGACACTTTTAATTGGATTTTATGGAAGTGTGTGCCCTGAAAAGGCTTTGTGTAACAGATTTCAAATATGGCAGGAACCTCAGAGACCTAAGAAACAATACATTTGGGTGAACTCAAGATGCCACAACATGGTTGGGTGGGTTGGGAAAGCTACAGGAGGGCACATTGTTTATTTAGGCCTGGTATGCTCATATAATAGATCCATGGTCCCTTTGTTTGTAAGCATTTAGTGCAAAATCATTTAGGAAGCTGGTGATCTTTTAAATAGTAAAGGTATGTAATATTCTGTTTTCTTTTTGAGTGATTCAAGGGAGAGCTTGTTTAAACCAGTAAGATATGTCTCTTCTCATGGCTGTGATTATATGAGAGATTAATCATTGAGTATTTTCATCTGTGTATTTTAATGTTTTTTTTTGTAGGAATAACCATCAATCTAAAAGGAATGAGATGTCCAGAATTCTTTGAATTAGCGTATAATTTTTCCCCCAAAGGGGCACCATAAAGGGGCTCTTCCACCACATGTAGAGATAGGGTAGCAGAAAGTCTTGACATGCATTTCACACTCCTTGTATGCTTTGTGAATGAAGTAGTGCTCCCTAACTGGTGTCTATTTATACTTGGCAATATGATGTCTATAATCAATAACATCTGGAAGTTAAGGAACAAACCTGTGTGTGTGTGGCCCTTCAACTGCAGGGGCCTCTCAAAATCCCGGCACTTCTGACACCATATGTTGCGGAGTACATGCAACCACACACGCGGGTTCTCTGTATAAGGCTTTTTATTGAGCCTTAAAACATACAGCACACAAAAACAAAATAGCTTCTCTTCAGCATACAAAAGCAAAATAGCTTTTCTTCAGCAGACCAAAAACAAAATAGCTTCTCTTCAGCATAGAAAACAAGGCAGCTTCTCTTCAGCATGCAGGATACAGACAGTTAATCACACATGTACTTTGAAAACAGACCTTATAGCAGCAATCTCTTCAGTCTTTCAGTCCTGTCTCCTGACCAGCTAGCTTGCATGTGTGTACTGCCTGGGGGTTTTAAAACACCTTGATTATGCAGCTGGGGTCAGACTAATTAAGCAGCCCTTCTCAACTGAAACTTAACCTTGTCACTGCTGCACTGCAAGCCTAAACATAGTTTTGCCAGGTATATGGCTGGTGACATTCATTCACCCTATCACAATGCCCATTTAATACGTTCCATTGTCAACCTAAAAAAAACAACTCCAACAATATCAAATTGAATCAAAACAATCACCAAATAAACACACATAAATAAACAACAATAAAGAAATAACACTAAAAATATAGAGAAATCACTAAAGCAAATATTAAAAATCACAATAACTAAAAATAAAAACATAAAAAAAAGAAATAAAAGAAAACACCAAATAAACACCATTATTAAATAGCAAAACACCAAAACACCAAAATAAACCACAATTATAAAGCAAATACCAAAAAAATAACAGAAATTAAAAATAGAAAACACAAAAAAAATCCCATAATTAAAAATCAAAACACAAAAGAAATAACAGAAATAAATAAAAGCAAACAACAAAAATACATTTTAAGAAATAAAAGCAAGCTTTTGCCAAAAAATGCATTGCTTATCACTGTATTATCTATAGCCCGAAAGTGGTATAGATAAATACATTGTCAATCAATGGGCAATGAAAAAAATTTAAATTAAAAAATACAATTAAAAAAAATGCTAAATTAAAATAATATGCATTCAATGGTTTTTCTTACTATTAGATGTCTTCACTCTACGATTCCAGGGGTCTCAGAAAGCTCTCAACCAAAGACGCAATGACCCTCAATGACCATCGACTGTCATAATGTTGTAAGGAGTCGGAGAGCACGTCCCTTGCGCCGTGTTCCCCCTTACCTGCTGCTGCTGCCGCGGCAACTGTTTCTGCCCATGCGCGCTCCCCGCTCCCTATGCTCACACAGATTTTTAACTCTTCCCTCTACTCTTGTACCTTTCCATCCTCCTTCAAGCATGCAATCGTTATACTGTATGGAAGGAAAGGATCCGGCGCCACAGCCTGTAACAAACTTCAGGGCACTTCCGGGTTGTAGAAAAAACTTAATTGGGACCTCACAGACACACAGCTACACCACAATCTCCCCCTCAACGCGTTTCACACTAGGAACAGCGCTATGAAGCGCTGTTCCTAGCGTGAAACGCGTTGAGGGGGAGATTGTGGTGTAGCTGTGTGTCTGTGAGGTCCCAATAAAGTTTTTTCTACAACCCGGAAGTGCCCTGAAGTTTGTTACAGGCTGTGGCGCCGGATCCTTTCCTTCCATGCTCTATCTTCAGAAGGCTGCACGCCCAGAACTGGAACTTAGAGGAGAGCAGGACCGAGGTCTGTGAGCTCACATAGGTAAGGTTTTCCCTTCCCAGCTCTGACCTATCTTCAGGTCTGTGTAAACTCTCCTGCTCCATTCTATGTGACCTCTATTGACACCCCAGGGTGCTGGAACTAACTGCCAGAGCACAGGACAGTATTTATCTTTGCTAACTGTTATACTGTACCATTACTCAAAAACAGCAAGCTTGACCCTACCTGTCCTTTTAACTTTCAATCTGTCTCCCTCCTGCCTTTTGCCTCCAAACTCCTTGACGAACGTCTTGTTTTCTCTCGCTTGCTCCACTTTCTCAACACCCATTCTCTCCTAGACCCTCTACAATCTGGCTTCCGCACTGCTCACTCTACTGAAACAGCCCTCACTAAAATAACCAACGACCTCCATGCTGCCAAAGACAGAGGTCATTACACTCTGCTCATCTTACTCGACCTCTCTGCAGCATTTGACACCGTTGACCAACCTTTTCTCCTCCACATTATCCATACTCTTGGTATTCGGAACAAAGCTCTATCCTTCATCTCCACTTACCTCTCCCATCGTACTTTCAGTGTCTATTTTGCTAACACCTCCTCCTCCTCTATTGATCTCTCTGTGGGGGTACCCCAGGGCTCTGTCCTGGGACACCTTCTATTTTCTCTTTACACACTCTCTCTAGGTGACCTAATCACATCTTTTGGGTTTAAATATCACCTAATCACAACTTTTGGGTTTAAATATCCCCTCTATGCTGACGACACACAAATTTACCTTTCAACCCCTGACCTTACACCTGCTATACAGACCAAAGTTTCTGAATGTCTCTCTGGAATATCATCCTGGATGGCCATCCGCCGTCTGAAACTTAACATGGCAAAAACAGAGCTTCTTATATTTCCTCCCAAACCTAGCCCTACTGCCTCCTTCCAAATAACTGTTGGAAATACGATCATTCACCCAGTAGCCCAAGCACGCTGCCTAGGGGTCACACTCGATTCCTCTCTCACATTCTCCTCTCACATTCAAAATATTTCTAAAACTTGTTGCTTTCTCCTCTGCAATATCACAAAGACATGCCCTTTCCTCTGTTACTCGACTGCTAAAACTCTGACTCAGGCCCTCATTCTCTCCCGTCTCGATTACTGCAACCTCCTGCTGTCCAGCCTCCCTGTCTCTCACCTGTCTCCCCAACAATCTATCCTAAACGCTGCTGCCAGAATCACTCTACTCTTTCCTAAATCTGTCTCGGCGTCTCCCCTCCTGAAATCCCTCTCCTGGCTTTCAATCAAATCCCGCATCTCACACTCAATTCTCCTCCTCACTTTTGAAACTTTACACTCTTCTGCCCCTCCTTACATCTCAGCCCTAATTTCTTGTTATGCACCATCCCTACTCTTGCGTTCTTCTCAAGGATGTCTTCTTTCTACCCCCTTTGAATCTAAAGCCCTCTCCCGCCTTAAACCTTTCTCACTGACTGCCCTTCCCCTCAATACCCAACTAGCACCCTCTCTATCCACCTTTAAGACCCACCTTAAGACACATTTGCTTAAAGAAGCATATGAATAGCACTGTGGATAATCCTGGACACATGATACATAAAGCTTGGCCCCCTGCAGACGCACTTACTTGAATTCCCTCCTACTGTCTTTATACGTTTAACCTACCTACCAATTAGATTGTAAGCTCCTCGGAGCAGGGACTCCTCTTCCTTAATGTTACTTTTATGTCTGAAGCACTTAGTCCCATGACCTGTTATTTATATTATTTGTTATTTATATGCTTACAACATGTATCACTACTGTGAAGCGCTATGTACTTTTATGGCACTATATAAATAAAGACATACAATACAATACAATTACAGAGCGCGCGCGCATCCGCAGCTCTTCTAGCTGCCGCACGGAACCTAATCCCGCCTCCCGCATGTGTCGCGCGTCTCTCCCACGCGGCGCGCACACGCGATGATGTGCAACGATCACCAGCTGCGTGGCAAGTCTCTCTTCCCTGCCTTGTTGCCTGCAGCCTATCTCAACTCCACTGGGGCTGTGCCTCCCCTCCGCCCCCTGTCCCCATTGGCCTGTCCTGCCTTTAAATACTTCCTGCTTCCTCCTATGCTTTGCTCAGCATAATCCTATGTAGCCTCGTGAAGCTCACTTCTTTTGTGCAGTGCTCTCTCCTTTGCAGTTAACCTCTTGTGTACTGACTCGGCTTGTTTGTGAACCCTTCTGGATTTTGAACTTTGGCATACCCTTGACTACAGCGATCTCGCCTACCCTTGAACACGGCATATGGACTCGGACTATGCTGCTCTCTCCAATCCCAGACTACGGTTTACGGACCCCTACTACCCTGTCTTCTCCAATACCGGAACTTGGCAAGTATACCGCATCTCCTACACTCTCCAACCCAGACCCGGCTACGCTAAATTATCCGCCTTACAGGCACGCCTCCGTTGCTGTGGGTGTGTGGTGTTATATCTTCCAACCTCAGTGCTGGGGTCTTGTCTTGTTTGTGGGCAGCGCGAGTGTTACAAGTCGTAAATCATGGCCATATTATATGGGCATGATGTACTACTGTGCCAATCAATTGTTTTATTGGCATTTGTAATGTGTATGTTTTTTATGTAATGTGTTTTATTTTGGGCATGTTTTTTTTAGCTTCCCCATTTATTGCTATAGTGGCAAAGCATGGCCATATTATATGAGCATGCTTTAACACTGTGCCAATCAATGGGTAGAGGCGGTGGAGGGTGGGGGTAGTGTCCCTGGGTAGGGTGGTTATGCCTTTCGGTGGGTTGAGGGGGGGTGGGTTAACCCCTTAATTACTACAGCGTTTACGAACCGCTAAGGTGATTAAGGGGTTAGGGGCCATTAGATTGTATTTTGATTGTATTGTTGCTGTCAAGGATGGTGATGATGATGGCCTTCCCCCTGGCAGGGGTAAGTGCAAATGTATTTACTTTATGCTGGTTTTATTTTTAATGGGCTAATGCACTATTATCTGTATCTGAATAATATACATTTTGCCCATTACTGTAATGTATGTATTGGGGTCAGGGGGGTTGTATTTATTTGAATGCACTGCAATTATTTTTCAACAAAGGATTGATACCACAGGCCGGCCGGGGCCCTCCGACACCCATGGGGCCCCCAGACATCTTCAGGCACCACCCAGAAGCTTCTGGACACCCACAGGGCCCACCCAAAGGCCATCAGACACCCGCAGGGATCACCCGAGGACCCCCGGACACTCATGGGGCCCTGGGACACCTGCAGGGACCACCCGGAAGCCCCCAGATACCAATGGTGACCAGCCTTCGGACACCTACAGGGACCATCCCAGTAACCCTGGAGACTCTTGCCGTCCTCTGGAATCAATCCTGTGCAAAAAAAATGATTTTATGCATCTCTCAATCTTTAGCTGGTGCTAAACTATTGAGAGATTGTATAGGCTGATAAGCTTATCACTGCTTTGTGAATAGCTATTACTGACAAAAAAAGTTATATGACTTTTTTGTCTCTGGCTGTTAAGGGGCTGTAAAAAGCCATTATAGCGCGATACTGCACTGTTATCACTACTTTGTGAATAGCAGGTTATGTTGTGCTATAAGGGCATTTCTCGCCCATTAAACCTGATTGTGAATAGGCCCCATAGTCTTTTGAATGAATATTTGGAAAGAAGACGTAGTGGCTGGGGAAGAAGAGGTGGACATAGTTTTGGTCGAGATAACTGTGCTGGTTGCATTGGTTTTGATGAATCTGATCAATTTAAACCAGTTATAATGGGTTCTGTTGATGGTGATGATCCTGCTATTACCGTATTTCCTCGATTGTAAGATGCACTTTTTTCCCATTTTCCACATTTTCCCAAAAGATGTGAACCCACAACATCCGGTCAAAGGAGCTCCCGATGCAAGTGAAACAGGGCATCCTTAGGCTGTAAAAAAAAGGAAATCCATCAGAGAGATAGCAGGAACATTAGGAGTTGCCAAATCAACAGTTTGGTACATTCTGAGAAAAAAGAATTCACTGTTGAGCTCTGCAACACAAAAAGGCCTGGACATCCACGGAAGACAACAGTGGTGGATGATCGCAGGATCCTTTCCATGGTAAAGAAAAACCCCTTCACAACATCCAGCCAAGTGAAGAACACTCTCCAGGAGGTAGGCATATCATTATCCAAGTCTACCATAAAGACAAGTCTTCACGAGAGCAAATACAGAGGGTTCCCCACAAGGTGCAAACCATTCATAAGCCTCAAGAATATAAAGGCCAGATTAGACTTTGCCAAACAATATGTAAAAAAGCCAGCCCAGTTCTGGAACAGCATTCTTTGGACAGATGAAACTAAGATCAACCTGTACCAGAATGATGGGAATAAAAAAGTATGGAGAAGGCTTGGAACGGATCATGATCCGAAGCATACAACATCATCTGTTTAAAATGGTGGAGGCAGTGTGATGGCATGGGCATGCATGGCTTAAAATGGCACTGGGTCACTACTGTTTATTGATTATGTAACAGAAGACAGAAGCAGCCGAATGAATTCTGAAGTGTATAGGGATATATTGTCTGCTCAGATTCAGCCATATTCAGCGAAGTTGATTGGACCCAAAACATAATGTGAAAGCAACCCAGGAGTTTTTTAAGGCAAAGAAGTGGAATATTCTGCAATGGCCGAGTCAATCGCCTGATCTCAACCCGATCGAGCATGCATTTCACTTGCTGAAGACAAAACTTAAGGCAGAAAGACCTACGAACAAACAACAACTGAAGACAGCTGCAGTAAAGGCCTGGCAAAGCATCACAAAGGAGGAAACCCAGCGTTTGGTGATGTCCATGCGTTCCAGACTTCAAGCAGTGATTGCCTGCAAAGGATTCTTGACAAAGTATTAAAAATGAACATTTTATTTATGATTGTGTCAATTTGTCCAATTACATTTGAGCCCCTGAAATAAGGGGACTGTGTATGAAAATGGTTGCAATTCCTAAACGTTTCATACGATATTTAAAGCTAAAAGTCTGCACTTCTATTGCATCTTGGTTGTTTCATTTCAAATCCATTGTGGTGGCGTACAGAGCCAAAATTATGAAAATTGTGAGTGTCCAATTATTTCCGGACCTAACTGTATATAACAAAAACATATAAAATCACAGCGCCAATATTCAATGAAGGATAAAGGTATGTACTAACTTAATGAGAGAGAGGGTTGTGTGGCTAATAGTCCGTAATGTATGGCAATACAAACAAAACAAACACACAAACATACAACATATATACCAAGGAATTAGGATAACTGAAAGGGATTGGGAAACACAAGGAAAAAATGTGAGGAAGGAAAGTCGATTGAAAAAAATTAAAATAATGAATAAAAAACCCGAAGTAAAAATAAAATACTGGAACACTCGAACAGCTATCCACAGGAACAACCAACTTCCTCAAAATTTCTATAAAACAAAAAGGGACAGCGCAGGCTCCATAGTGTAAGTAGTAAAGGTTTAATATACAGGAGCTAAAATATATTCACTCACAACAATGAGGTAGGACATGTGCATCGGATAGAGATCCAGTAACCTGTTCTTCATCTGTTGGTATGAAGCTGTAGTATCGTGACTACAATCACACTGTTCTGTTCATGCAGCCGGGCAGTTCCGTGATGTGCGTCCACTCAACGGTCCCCTGGCTTAATGGTACACATTTACTCAGTTCTGCAGCAAAACAGATCCCGTCCAATACAGCAAGGTACAACAGAAGGGCTCCTGGTGCTGCCAATACACTGGCACCCTTAGGCAGCACCATTAGCCCCTCTGTGTAGCACGAAACATGTTGGCAGGGTAATGCGTTGCCATTTTTTCCATTCATGACCATTAAATCTTTTTATGGATAACGCACTTTCCTCCTAATTATTTTTTTGGATATTTCCGGTTGTGCTCTGCCATTTCTTCTTCCTATTGCATCCTTATGGCACAGTACAGTATGGGTGTCATTAGGAATTAAAGTTACAACTGTATAGTACAATATATATTTACCTTCATTAGAAACCTTGTCAATAGGGTGGAAATGATACAATGTCAGGGGTGAACTGTGTGTAGCAGCTCGAGTCAATCATGTAGTTGGCATGAAACCTGATAGGTGTTTGTGGAAGCTCTTAATCAGACGGGCCAGGTAGCCAGAATTAAGTTTCATCAGGTTTTCAGTGACGGTCGGACCGTTATTTCAATAGTATTCGTAAACCAGTGGTGGCACATTGCAGGCTCGGGAAATACGATTCTTCAATGTATGAAACCCGACCTTTCTCCTTTTGAGGTTGCCATGATCAAACATACCAGCAAAAGCTGGTTTCACCGACCAATAACCTTTGGTTTTTCATGGAGGCATGGGTGTTCAAATAAAGCAGACATTCATAGATAAATTATGCCGTATCTAATTCTTCCACGTCTTTGGAGTGGGCGATAAGCTGAAGTAATCATACTTGTCAATGATATAGCCATATATCTCTGCTAAAGTCGCCTTAATTGCAGAAAAAATAAGGTACAGTATGCATTTGAGTTGATTAGAAGGACTTGACATGATGTACAAGGTATAATAGCCCGTCGAACCTCCATCACCACACACACAAATGGGCAAAAGCCCTAGTAGCCAAAAATGGCTAATAGCGTTTTTGCCCATTTGAGTTGAATTTTTTCTTTTTAAATTACACAATAAAATGAAATTGACATTTCAATACATTCAAATAAACAGTTTGCAATAAACCTATTGATTGTCACTGTGATTGTCTATGCCCTAAACAGGGGTACAGATATCCACAATAGCAACTAATGGTGAACCTAAAAAGAAAACACATTAAAATAAAATACAATCAAAGTGTTTTTTACCCTTGCCAGGGTGAAGTCTATCATCCTCTGTCACGGGAGACCAAGCTTATTAACACTTTACCATCTGGATCCTTTGATTGAATAAAGCATGTTCCAGGAGTCGTGCTGAAAAGGACTGTAAGGCTTGTATCATATTGTTCCACATCCTCTTCTAGCTGTGTTTTTGCCCGACCAGCCGTCGGTAACTCTAACTCTTCACACCGGGCAACGAGCCTGGCGCGATCCCAGGAATGGAACCTTCCTGCTCGTTTGTCCATTTTTCACCCGCAGGCAACAAGAGAGGGCACAAAGAGGGACTGTGTGATTCACTTCTCTTGTAACTCGTGTGTGTGCTATCTCATGCTTTGGGAAGCTCTTAACTGAGAGCCTCCTCACTATGATATAATACCTGGCAAGATACTATATTATAGATTCAATCAGATCCCGCCACTGCCACCAGTTAATATATAGCCTGTCACGGGAGACCATGCTTATTAACACTTCACCATCTGGATCCTTTGATTGAATAAAGAATTAAATAAAATAAATTGTATTTATTTACAAAAAAAACACACAGCTTGAATTACAAAATTATCACAAATAAACACTTACGGGAACCGGATGAAACAAAATAAACTGCTTCTAGAATGAAAGTTCATGAAATATAGTCCTTAGGTATCAATTCCCAGGAGCGGGGTTGATACACAGCAAAAGACACGAAAGTCTGTTGGCTAGGGGCGCTGCTTGCGGCCCCTGTATCTCCGCCAAATGAAATAATTTCGTTCTGCACTTGCAGAATTTGTTAGAAAGTCCTTAGATCTTACGAAATCCTGAGCGGGGTACAAATCCTTTGTTACGATGAAAAACTTAATTTGTACCGCCCGCTATACTTTCAGATGAAATATGAAGAACACTCACCCGACGGCGTGCACGAACTTATAATACCCTCACAAGCCTATCTGGGCAATGGGCAACCAATCTTTGGCGTGGGAGCCAAATTCTACCCTATAGCAAGGTTTCCAGTAATACCTGTAACTGGGCAAAGGGCAGGCTAGCTTCTCTCTTTACCCACTTAGCATACCTGACCAAACCCCCTTGCCCCGGCGACAGAAAGTCTACCTGCCTTGAGATACCTCACCATTTGCTAGGAAAATGGTTTTAATTCCATTACCGGCACTTCACACTTAGACCGGGTTAAAATCTTTGAAGCTCCGGACCTCTACAGACATCCTGGAGCCATCTCCACAGTGTGTCTCAGAACTCCAGACCTGCAGATATGCATGACTCACTCTGGAATAGCTGATCTTAAAGTAACCTGGTGCATCCCTAATGTATCCGGGGTCCTGGCTGGCTGACATGTAAACTCCCATAACATTTAATATGTCAAAACCAGGGCTATTCCCATTTATGCTTTTATACACAAGTTAAACATAACAAACTCATTTCCCTCTTAATGAGTACTCTCTAAAACACTGCAATCAAAAAATCAGAGAGTTACGACATTCCTAACCCAAGTTATACAGTTAATTGTGTGAGGTCTTTGATGTGGTATAACATTTCCCCGTCTGCGGTCTGCGGTCGGGAACTCAATGTAACAGTTCCCGGTTCAGATCGATAACCACAGACATACTCCCAATTGATCTTAATTGGCTGAGCTAACCGCAGCCGACATTGCTACAATTCGGAACCACTTATCTAACCACAAGTCGATTATCCACTTGACCCTTGGTTACGACTTTTCCCCTATTTTCTTGTGGTTAGACAGTGTTGCAATTGCCGCTGCTTACCACTAACCACAAGCGCACGTACCCAATTAACCCCTTAAACACAGGCTAGAAGGCACTTATTCCCCCCGGGCACATTTTTAACAGTTTAAGACACATTTTTAGGACTGCAGTCAGCTCTGGACCGCAGAACTGACACTCTAAAAATACCTTGTATGACTCAGGGGCACGAAGCCAGGTAGAATACCTTTATTTTCATGGCATAGTTACCCCTTCACCGTCACATCCTCCCCATTCAATTGTGGCACCAACAACTCTTGACCCATGAAGCTATGATCTTCATCTTGAAGAACAGCATGATGTGCAGTCGTCCACGATCCTCCGATGTTTTAAGAGGAGTCCCCGGTGAGTAGATCTTCTTATCTTCTTTCTTTTCTTCTTATCTTATTTTTTTTCTTCACCAGATACAGGAGATGTTGGCTCGCTGTCTTCTTGCTGTCAAATGAGACGTGACAGGCCTTATATAATCAGATTGGTGGATATACATGTGTCCAGGCATCAGGTTCGGCAGAGAATAACTTCTCGACCAAACTTGATGGAATCACATGGTACAGCCACAATCCGATTGGTGGAAGTACCAGTACCATGTGATGCCTTTCCTTTTTAAGAGTGATATAACATCACCTTAGTGGGTGAGGCATATGGTAGCAGATTAGATGGCTTCCCTCTCTTTAAGTTGGATCTGATTGGTGGATGTACCATTTGTCAGTCAAATGTGATGTCACATGCCTTACAGTATACTGTATAATTTATTTATAACATTTTTTACCAGGAAGTAATACATTGAGAGTTACCTCTCGTTTTCAAGTATGTCCTGGGCACAGAGTTAAGACAAATAATACATGGTTACAAATAGTTACATAAATGAACAGGGTATACATTATATACAAGACATTGCGTGCACAGTTAAAGAAAATATATATTATGGGCGTATGAAACAGTTACAGACCAGATTAAAATGTGAGACAGCCTTAGATTTGAAAGAACTTAAACTGGTGGTGGATGTGAGAGTCTCTGGTATGTTGTTCCAGTTTTGGGGTGCACGGTAAGAGAAGGAGGAACGGCCGGATACTTATTTGAGCCTTGGGACCATGAACAGTCTTTTGGAGTCTGATCTCAGGTGATAAGTGCTGCATGTGGTAGGGATGAGGAGCTTGTTCAGGTAGCTGGGTAGCTTGCCCATAAAGAATTTAAAGGCAAGAAAGGAAAGGTGAACTTTGCGCCTAGACTCTAGTGATGACCAATCTAGTTCTTTGAGCATTTCGCAGTGATGTGTGTTGTAGTTGCATTGGAGAACAAAACGACAAATTGAATTGTAGAGGGTGTCAAGTTTGCTAAGGTGGGTTTGAGTTGCCGTGCCATATACTATGTCTCCATAGTCAATAATTGGCATTAGCATCTGCTGTGCGATACGCTTTCTGACCAGGAGACTTAGGGAGGATTTGTTCCTGTAAAGTACCCCTAGTTTGGCATAGGTCTTGGTTCTCATGGTTTCAATGTGCATTCCGAATGTTAAGTGGCTTGATGCCACAATGTCTGTAAAAGTCCAGAATTGAAAGGGCTCAGTGTCCCTAAGGTGTTAGGTTGGGAGAGGTCCCTCAAGTACCCCAATCCTAGTTTCAAGTCCAGGCAGTTTGGCAAATGGTTGCCAGCCCAGACTTACTGTCACCAGGTTGAGGGGCTGGGTCTCATATGCTAAGAAGCAACGGTGCTACGTTCGTGCATGCCCTTAGCAGAATGAGAAGCACCCTCTGCCAGGTTTGTGAAGTATTGGCACCTCCGGGATAAGTGGGAAAAGTTATTCCTACGGAGAGATTGGCTGCACTTGTTAGGTATAGGTTTCTGAACCCCATAAGAATTCCTGCAGCCCATCGGGAATCAGATTCATCAGAGATTTTGTAGATACCAAGATTCCAAGTGCCATTATCATGGTGGCAGAATGAAGGAAGCAGTTCCGTCGGATTACCCAGCGGTTGCCACTGGCGCCGTGGATCGAGGACAGTTCCAAGCCATTTCGTGAGCAACTCCCGCTCCTGGAAAAATGCTCCTAAAGACTTTATTTTTCAACATTTCGTTCTGGAAACAAATTGTTTTGTTTGCCCCATCCCAGTTAGTGTATTTTGACTGTAAATTGTGGAACATTGTGCATATGGCTTTTTGTGAAATAAATTACAATTTATTTTACCTCCTTGCTTTGCTCAATCATATGATCCCGGAATAAATGTGTTAAGTGACTTGGTCTCCCGTGACACCTGTCACATGGTACAGCCTCCAATAGGATTGGAGCTGGACCATCTGACCCTAAAATATGATGTCACAGGCTTTATATAAGGTTAAGAAGCCATCGAGTCAACATCCATTGCTGGATTTAACATGGGGTTTAATATGGATTACAAGGAAGGACGATTCAAGATGGAAGAAAAGAAGAGGATGGAAGAAAAGAAGAAGATAGAAAATAGAAGATTTTTTTACCTGCCGAAGATCATGGAGGATAGCGGAGGATGCCGTCGCTGATCGAGAGATTCCTGATACGCCGGGATTCGGAGGGTGAAGACTTCTAAAGGTAAGAAAAATATTGAATGTATGCAATTTTAATTTTTCTGGCTTTTTGATTGTATTTTTACATTTTTATTTTTTTGCTTGACCATTGACTGCTAATGTATTTATCTATGCCAAGGGTATAAATAAATACAGTGATAGGCAATTCATTTTTTGCCAAATGGTTGTTTGGGATTAATTGTTATGTTTTTTATTTCTGTTTATTGTTTTGAGTAAATTGTTATGTTTTTGTAGGGCTTGTTTTTATAACATTTAAGATTGTTTAGGCATTTAAATTATTTCATTGTTCTATTGGTGAGCGGTTTAATTAATGGTATTATTCTTGTGTTTTGGTATTATATTAATTTTATTATTTTGCTGTTGTGGTGTTAGATTAATTTTATTGATGTGTTGTTTACACCTTTTAGTTAATTTATTCTTCTGATGTTTTGGTGCTTGTGTATTTCTTTTATTGTTGTCTTTTTGGTGCTGTGTTTTTTTTAGGTTCCCCATTGACTGCTATAGTTGCTTATCATGCCCATATTATATGGGCATGATGTACCACTGTGTCAATCAATGGGTAGAGGGTGGGTATACTTGCCCTGGATGGGTGGTTAGGCCACCCGGGTGGGTAGCGGGGGAATGGGGTGAACCCTTTAATTACTTTTACCACTAAGGGGATTAAGGGGTTAGGGGCCATTAGATTGTATTTTTTATTGTTGTTTTACTGCCAACGGAGGACATGGATGTGGAGGATGTTGATGAGGACAGTCTTCATCCTGTCAGGGATAAATGCAAGTTGTATTTACTTTATTCTGCTGGCTAATGTTTTATTTTGAATGGGCAAATGCCCTATTATCCATATCTGGATTATAGTAATTTTTGCACATTATTGTACTGTAATGTTGGGGGTAGAGGGAATGCCCATTCCTTGCCATTGGGCTTATGTTTGCTCCCATTGAGGGCATAGGTAACCACACTTGCAATGAATGGGTGTATTGTTTAGTATCATGTTTGTATTTTGTTGTTGTTTATTGTGGGTTGTGGGGATGGGTGAAGGTGGTATTTGGCCCATGGTGGGTTTTTATACTTACAAGGTGGGTAGCATGAGGGGTTAATCCCTACCATTACCTTAGCAGTATTAACCGCTAAGGTAATGAAGTGATTAACTCCTCCCACAAATCTCCGCAAGGCCTAAACACCCACCATGGGCCAAATACCAACTTCACCCACCCCTGCAACCCACAATAAACCTGGCACTGGTAGTTAACTCCTTCATTACCTTAGCAGTTTTGTCTTAGCCTCAGCTCATGAGACTCACGGCATCAATCCGATGCAGGAAAAATGCATTTTTCTTTCGGTCCCTCTCTCACATCCCTTTCTTTGATAAAATCGCTATTTCAGAGCCCCAATGAGATTAACATTGCTACTAGAATTGCACTACTGTATTTTATCAAAATTGCGAGTTTGGGTTTATCGCCAGCTCCCGCATGATATGTTTGGCCAGGTGCCCGAAATCACGAGAAAATTAATTCCATGCACAATTTAACCAACTCATCGATGCTTTATGAATAGCTACCTTGTGAGAACAGCTCAAAATCCTTGATGAGTTGGTTATCGAGGCTACTAGAATAGGCCCCTAAACTTTTTCATGTTTCAGTCTTGTTTTTTAACCATCTGGTTGGCTATACTGTAGCTTCTGTTCAAGCAATATGCCACATGGAGATATTATGGGACATTTTACAAAGCGTGTAAAGGCTTAGGGTACATTATTATTTAAATTAACAGTAACATGCCTTACTGCTTGGCACTATTACGAATGGCAGAATCTATGCTTTGTTCAATTTTATTTTTTAGGTTTCTTTGAGGATTATGATTTTTTTTAGTCTTTAACATGTTAAAGAAACAGTTTTGTTTATAATCTCAAATCATTTGTTACATTTATAAAAATAACGTAAAAAAATGAGAATCTACAGTACCTTAATACCTTCATACAGGAAAATGTTGTTCCTTTCAAACTATTATATAATTGAGATATTAGAATTCAGACCTGTATATTTGGCTTGCAGTGAGTAATTTAAGTATTGCTAGTCTGTTATATTTTTAGGTTATAACAAATTCAGCAGCCTGACAGGCTGACATCTGATGTCATTCACACAGGCACTATCAATTTACTAAACATCTTGCATTAGACAAAATTCAAAAGTACAACGATATAGTGTGGCTCAAAAATAATCTAACATTAATGTCTAAAAATAATTTAAAGCAACCATTTTTTTTACAGCATGGGAACCGCAAGGTTCTCTGAACTAAACGTGGTATTTTCAGGTCTGTGTATCTCTGGTTCCTGAGATACTTGCCCATGAAGTGACTGGTCTTAAATCTTCCTCCAGGCAAAACAAAGTGGTCACCACATCTTACAGGTCCAGCAAGCCTATAGCAACATCGTTAGTTGAGACTTCCTATCGGACAACTATTTAAATCTTTTTTAAAAATTAGGAAGTAATGATAGTACCTTCACCAGTAAGTATCTCAGGAACCAGATAATGTATGTCCAGTTAGGTTCAAAACACCCCCACATATGTATTATATTTGTAAACTGATTTGGTCTAATAACAGAGAAGGAAAAAAGGAGAACTATAGAAAGGGATGAAGTAAAAACAATGTACACACTTGTAAAAAGAGGAGTTAACAATGAGATTTACATTGCATCAGTTAGCCACCTGTAAAATTAACATGTGGAGCACTGGCCCTGAAAAATTAAGTTAAGGAAAAGGGCAAACCATGATGGAAAAACTAGAATCCATGATTTATTTACCCTTAAAAATCATTTGGATTTGCAGTCTAATATTTTCAATTGGAGAGATGCCAAAAACCTCAACTGGATACTTGTCTTCACATTATGCTTGCCAACCTAGATGTTTACTAGGACCTAAGTACTTGACATCATCTAAATAAGGTAAAGGATCATTCAAATATCCACTATACAGTAGTTCAAGAGAATTTAGAAAAAAATAAAGAGAAACAACAAACATACTATAACAGTCAATCAATTGTGCATAAGTTAAAAGCAGGAGACTGTGTGATGTCGTGGTGCCAACTGTGTGTAGAAAATTTCTTGCACAGGGGCAAATGTCCTATGAGATCATTAAAGCAGTTGTAGAAATTAATCATAAAAGGGCAACAACTGAATAGAAGGAAAAAGATAACGCTATGGCACGTTAATCTGCAGAAAGTTTGCCATGATAGGGAATTACATTGTGTGACATTTTCTATGAAATCCACAACAAATATATAAATAAAAACATCCATGGGACTACAGTATCTCTGGAGAAATATCAAAAGGCAGTTGAAATGGTTCAATGCAATACGAACTACATAGACATAAAACGTTATTGTTTCATCACTGTGAGTAAAGGTAAAATCCAGGGCCTATTGAAGCCCAGCAGCAAAAAGGAGACCAATAAAGGTGGAATATGATAAAATACTGAAAATAGGCATCATAGAAGCATCCAGTTGTCAAGGGTTGATCTACGTCTGGATCTGGATCTACAGTTGGAGTGGATCCCAGTGGCAGGAAGAGCAGGGAGCATGGTCAGGGTCACAAGCACAGGTCGGAGGCAGTCGGCAGATAGCGTTCTCGGGGTCACAAGAAAAGGTCAGCAATGAGGAGACAAGAACAGGGCTGGGGCTCGGTAACAGGACTGGGACCGAGGAACATGGCAACAGCAATAGCAACAGCAGCAAAAGCAGCAGCAGCAAATACAGGAACTTAGCAGGTGCTGGTGGAACCAGTATAAACAGGCAAGGGAGAAACAGGAAAGGGAGGTTTATATAGGTCTGGCTAGAGGCATGGGACAGGTGAACAGGTGTCAGGTTTCAGTGTCTGGAATGATCTTATAGAAGAGCTAGCAGAGTAGCGGCAGTCCCAGTGGAGGAGCAGGGGTACCGCAGACTGTAACCTAACAACAGTACAGAGACAAAATTAGGAGGTAGGGGTGAGCGGACAGCTGACCCAGTCATCCAATTATAGAGTGCAGAAATCCCCCCTGGTAGTAACTTAACTTCAGTTAGTGCTGCAGATGGTCACAACGTGACCTCAAAGCAGGATTAGGTGCTGTGAGCTGCTGCAGCGCTGGTCAGTGAGGAATGAAGAGGGAGCAGAGGCGGGGGGCAGGACTATGCCAAGAGCTGAAGAGGCTGAAGAGCTCTTCCTGACCCTTCTTTCCATGACATCAGGGGGAGGAGTTACTATATGCTGTTGTGTGAAGGTATGCTGTGTGTATTTGGGTGTCAGTTTGATTGTGTGTTTGTGTGTCAGTTTTCTGTGTGTGTGTGTTTGTGCATCAGTTTGCAGTGTGTGCGTCAGTGTCTGTCAGTCTTCTGTGTATGCAACAGTGTCTGTCAGTGATCTGTGTAAGCTGCAGTATCTGTCTGTGTTCTGTGTATGCTTCAGTATCTGTCAGTGTGTGTTACGCCGGTTCTGCCCACAGACCAGACCCGTCCCCTGAGCTGTAGTGGGGAGTGGTAATACACACACCCGCAGCAAAGGGAGCATGTCCGGACTGTGGTATAAAGTGTTGCCAGGCCACGTGTAGAAATGTAGACAATACTTGCTGGTACAAGTTGAAGAGATAGAGTGAAGAATGCCTTGCCGATGTTAGGGAGTGGAGAGTGGAGATAGGTTGTAGTCCAAGCCGTGTTCAATGTGTAACCAGAGTGTGCGTTGTCCAAGGAGTGCTGAGATCAAGAGCCAGGGGTGGTAGTCGTACGAGCCGCATCAGAACCTGAGAAAACACTAAGAGAATCCAGGAGTACTTCCATACAGAGGCTATGTCGAGCAAAGACTGAGAGCAGAGAGGAGCTAGATAAAACAGGGAGATCCAATCAGGAACGGAGGCAGGACAGGAAGAGCTACAGGGAGACACTGCAGATTGGTGCAGGCATAACAAGCCAGGTGAGTCTTGTTGGTAACCTGAGTATGCCCGTGCGGCATGCGGGGGCGGAGCCTGAGGTCCGGGGGAAAGGAAGAGTGTGCAGAATGAGCGCGCTCTGTAATGCGTGTACGCGCGTGGACCGCGCCAGAGGGTGGTGCAGGTGTGCACACGGGAGGCCATGGGCGCGCCAGGCGCTGAGCAGAGGAATCACCGAGGGGAGTGATCCCGCGATGGCGGCAGGGGCGGGGAGCCGTGGAGACCGGTAACGTAGGATTGAGTTGTGTGTCCAGTGGCTCCCTGTGAGAAGAGAGTGCTCTGTGTGGGGAGCGCGGAGAACGCCGATTCCTGACAGTGTGTTTTGTATGCTTCAGTGTCTGTCAGTTTGCTGGGGGGGGGGAGGGGGTAGTTGGTTGAACTTGCCCTCGGTCCAAAAACACCTAGTTAATCTTCTGGTGCAGCTCAACTGTTCTAGTCCTAAACCAAATAGAACCATATGATTTTATAATATTATTTGACCATTTAATCAAGTTTCAAAATGTCAAAACTGGTTCCTTTCCAAATGAGCCCTTACAAAATCTTACTGGTAGTTTCCACTATCAAAAACAGCAACAGAGAACATGCCAACCGTTTTGTTTACATGGGTCATGTGCATAGATTTATTATCTCATTGGCAAACTACTATGCCCAAATGTCCCTTGTGCCACTATATACCTTTACGATGCAGTGGTCCATTCAAGATTGGGAGACCGAACTACAAAAGGTCGAGGCCATGGTGAAACCTTTATGAGGCCAGGTTGACTGCAAATCCCATTGATTCTGTGGTGTGGGAATACTTTTAATTACTCTGCAATGGCTTGGTGAGTGACAATGTGGTGGTACACTGTATCTTTTGTGATACCCTTTCTGGTGCAGCGGTGCATAGGGGCAGGAGTGGAGGCCACCTGTGGACAAGTGGTCTGCATAAACACATGCGAAATAACAACTATGACCTCAGGGAGGGGCAGCATCAGTGAACCTGTGCATTCTCACATGGCTCCAAACATGATGATCTTAATTTGTGTCATCTTGGAAGAGCCAACACAGGAGGCAATTACCCACTCTTCAGCAGCACAATGGGCTCAGGTGGGGTTGCTATAAAAAAAGTTGGTTTATTTACTCAATCTTCCAAAATGTCAGTCCTATATTGGACTCTTAAAAAATGACGTGCCAAAAATCAAGTCTTGATGGTTTATCTGATGTTCATGGCTTTTAAGGTGGGGTAAGTCTTTAAATATTAATTAAGACGATATTTTTGGAGTAAAAAAATTGAGGATATGATGTCATGTGTTGAGGGTGAAGCTATGGGTATTTGATGTATAAATGGCACTGTGTGGTGAATTTCTTGTACTGTACTGTACTGTATAATGCCAGTCTACCCAAACCAGTAGGCAGGGCTCTGCCAATTTGCGGCCCTCTCTTAGGGGAGTGGTGGGAGACTATTCCTATAACTCCACCAGGGAGTAAGAGAAGAGTTAGGACTGCTTATGGTGCCCAATTCTGGGAGTGCAGGTCCAGGTATATCCTGAGGGTGAAGGCCCTAAGCTCTGCTGATGGTTGCTATGTATGCTGTGTGAAGCCTGCAGTGCACAATAAAATGTTCCTGTTTCACTATACCTTCCACCTGAGACTGCAATCTATCAGGGGAAGGGAAGAGAACTCTCCTGCAGGAGTGAGTACATTATCCGTCTATACCCCAGAAGCCTGTTCTGACATCCCCTACCATCATGCGGGAGACTCAGATCTACTGTAAGCCAGCAGGTATGCACCACCAAACGCCATGTACCAGCAAAATCTCCCAGAGGGGGTGGGGGGGAATATTGGCTATATACAGTAAGCAGAGAAAATATCAGGTCAAGTAAATTGTAAAATAGTGTTTAATGCGTCACACAAGCATCAGGGTTACATACAAGAAAAAAAGGAGTGATGTTTCAGACCTCTTGGTCCTTTATCTAGCTCATATCTATATATATATATATATATATATATATATATATACAGTTGTATTTGCATATTTGCTTTCCTGTGGAGGGTTTTTGTCACTTTTTTTACTCACCATAACTTAACTCAGTATTATGGTATAGCCTATCCCATAGCCTCTTTGCATACCCAGTTAGAATCAACCCCACACTGATGAGACCCATCAAGGTCGAAACAGCTGTCTGTGGGTGGTTTTCTGGGTATACACCTTAACCCTGGCTGTGCTCAAAGCTGTGACCATGCAGCAAGCTTAAGCCTATAGGGAACCATGTCAAAATGGTTTTTGAGGCAAAAAGTGACACTGTGTGCTCATTTGCATGTCATTTCCCAGAATCCCTTGCTGCAGTGGAAGTGCTGTATGCTGGGTGATAATGGGGAAAGGCGGGGTTGCAGACCTGCCTAAGACATGCAGATGAGCATACAGTTGTATTTGCATATACTGTATATATATATATTTATATATATATATATATATATATATATATATATATATATATATATATATATATATATATATAGATATAGATATAGATATAGATATATATATATATATATATATATATATATATATATATATATATATATATATATATATATATATATATATATATATATATATATATATATAAGACACACAGATGAAAAGAACAAAGACAATCCCCTTAGTAGCACTCTAAATTACACCTAAACTAATCTATAAGATAAAGATTGTAAAAAGAAACAGATGCTCCGCCAATTCAGAAAAAATGAACAAGATTTTATTGATTTAACAACAAGACACACTAACTTAAAAACATAAAAATACTAAAGACAGCCTATGAAAATATATATGTATCAAAAATATATTCCCACTGACATATGCATGAAAGAATGATAAATCATTGCGTTGGAAAAAGTATATAGTCAATGACCCAGTATATAGCCAGGAAAAATTAATATGTATACCAAAAACAGAGGGGAAAAAAAAAAAGGAGATAAAGCAACCAGGGAAAAATAATATAACAATAATAATAGTTATACCCTGAACAGCATTTCCCCAAAATGAAATCAATGAGAACTGATGCAGCAAATAAAGAAAAATATGACTAATAAAGACATATTAGCAAACAGAGTCATACATATTGAAAACACCACAAAGAGTTTGTGTCCATATTGATTGTACAGGATGTGTTTCCAAAGTCTGCTTATAACAGGAAAAAAAAATAAAGTCCAAAATGCTGCATCAGATCCATCATAAGTCCCTCAGAATAGAAGATTACATAAAGGCTGTAGTAAAGTAAACACTTTACTACAGCCTTTATGTAATCTTCTATTCTGAGGGACTTATGATGGATCTGATGCAGCATTTTGGACTTTATTTTTTGTTCCTGTTATAAGCAGACTTTGGAAACACATCCTGTACAATCAATATGGACACAAACTCTACACAATCTAGCTGCAGCTGAGTATTACCCTCCTTACTGTTTGGGCATTACCTGTCCTTGCAGTGCTGCGCTTTGTGGTGTTTTCAATATGTATGACTGTTTGCTAATATGTCTTTATTAGCCATATTTTTCTTTATTTGCTGCATCAGTTCTCATTGATTTCATTTTGGGGAAATGCTGTTCAGGGTATAACTATTATTATTGTTATATTATTTTTCCCTGGTTGCTTTATCTCTTTTTTTTTTTCCCCTCTGTTTTTGGTATACATTATACATTGGGTATACATTGGGCTTGTCCAATATACAGAAACCTATATTAATGTTGAAATATATAAATGTAATGATACATTTAGAGGGAAAAATACATAAGTAAAATAAAAAATATAGTATTAAAAATGTACATATAATATACACATTTTTTTTTCAACTTAATTTTTTTTATTTTCAGTTTTCAATTTACAGTTTACAAATCAAGAACATTGCTCTGAAGAGCATCTATGAGGCAAGTACATAGTGTCCATAGTGTTTGAACAAACCAGCCAATAAACATAAACAGAACATAAAGGCATGATATAAAAGAAAACTAAAGAGAAGGGAAACACAACCTAAGGGGAAGGAGGGTGTGGGGAGAGATAATAATATATAAATTCAATGAAAATATAATTAACACTGTATTTCCTCGATTGTAAGACGCCTTCGATTGAAGATGCACCATCTATTTGGCCCTTACAATCGAGGAAAATTACATTTTTAATTACCATGTTTCAGGAGAGGTCACATCTCAGCGGAGGATGAAGCGGGCGGCGGCAGCAGGAGAGGTCCCACGTCTGCAGATGGTTGAAGATGGACAGCGGGTGGGTGTGCGGCAGCAGGACAGGTCCAAAGTCTGCAGGTGAATGAAGATAAGAAGACAGCGGGCGTGTGGTGGGGTGCGGCGGCAGGAGATCATAATAGCAGGAGAGCTTAGCAGGAGCAGAGCAGCATAGGGGAACGGCTTGGGAGGTGCACATTGTAACCGGAAGTCAGACACCGGTCAACTTCCGGTGTTACAGAGTGCACCTCCCAAGCCGCTCCCCTATGCCGCTTTACTCCTGCTATTATGATCTATTTCTCCAATGCAACTACAACACACATCACTGCGATATGCTCAAAGAACTAGATTGGTCATCACTAGAGTCTAGGCGCAAAGTTCACCTTTCCTGTCTTACCTTTAAATTCTTCATGGGCAAGCTACCCAGCTATCTGAACAAGCTCCTCACCCCTACCACTTGCAGCACTTATCATCTGAGATCAGACTCCAAAAGACTGTTCATGGTCCCAAGGCTCAACAAAGTATCCGGACGTTCCTCCTTCTCCTACCATGCACCCCAAAACTGGAACAACCTACCAGAGACTCTCACATCCACCACCAGTTTAAGTTCTTTCAAATCTAAGGCTGTCTCACACTTTAATCTGGTCTGTAACTGTTTCATACGCCATAATATATATTTTCTTTAACTATGCACGCAATGTCTTGTATATAATGTATTCCCTGTTCATTTATGTAACTGTATTTGTAACCATGTATTATTTGTTTTACTCTGTGCCCAGGACATATTTGAAAACGAGAGGTGACTCTCAATGTATTACTTCCTGGTAAAATATTTTATAAATAAATAAATGAGCCACCTCCGCCACCACACACCCGCTGTCTTCTTATCTTCATTCACCTGCAGACTTGGAACCTGTCCTGCCGCCGCCACCGCACTCCCGCTCGCTGACCATCTTCAACCATCTGCAGACATGGGACCTCTCCTGCCGCCGCCGCACACTTCGCCTTCCACTGATATGGGACCTCTCCTGAAACATGTTAAATGAAGAGGGGGTTAGTACTGTAGACACTTAAAAAAAATCATTTTAATACATCGATTCTAAGACGCACCCCGATTTCAGACATGTGAAAATCGAAAAAAAGGTGCGTCTTAGAATTCAGGAAATAGGGTAATTCATTGATAAATTAATGAATATTGAAACTGTATAAGCATTAATATACGACAAACTTACTTTAATCAGAATTAGGGAAAAGAAATGTATGGAAATAAAATGCATCTCACAATAATAAGTCCCCTTGTTTAGTTTTTTTAGTTTTTTTCCATGGAAAACAGTTTGTCATTTTCAAATACACAATACATACATACACATATACTACCCCCCCTAAATACACTCACACTACCCCCCCAGATACATGCACACACACTAACCCACCAATATAAACACATACATACATACATACACACAGACTTACATTGGATCTGCCTCTCTCCTGACAGTCCTTGGTTGCCGCTCTCCAGCTGCTGTCTCTCTCCCTCACTGTGCTGCTCTTGGCAGCAGGGGGCCCAGCCTGCGCTAGTCGAGCCTCTTGTGGCCGCCCGGCATCTTCCCAGCTGCTGCATGCCTTGGGGTGGTGAGATGAAATTTGCGAGGAGTGCACTAGAATAGAGTAATTTGATAAAAAACACGAGTTGGAGCTGTATTTCAGCTTCCGCTCAGTGTGTTTGAGCATGAGCACTACCGCTCAGGGTGATGCACTTCCCAAATGTTTTTTGCAGGTCATTGGAGCTTCCTGAAAAGCAACATTGCCAAATCGTTCGGGAACTGCTCAAAATCCTTGATGAGATAGTTAACAGAGTTTATAGAATAGGCCCCTATGAGCGCCCGTAATGATTTGTAATCTTCTCCTTTTGGTCAAAATCCACAGAGACAATTCTGGAAAGATGAAGGTTTTGTATTCCTTCTTTAGATCTGGCTTAAGCCTGAGGTTATTTTTCTTTTGTTTTATAATACTGCATGCACATTAGAGTGTCTCTTGGAATATCTTGCACCACATCTCTAGTGTTCAGCACTTGGTGGACTTGATCTATCAAAAATTCCTCAGGTACTGCATCAGGCATAAGTGTTTGGAATAATTAAAAAAGAAATGTTGCTAGGTCCACGTGAACTGGATCTTCCAAAATATTTTTTGTGTGGAGGTTGTTCCGACGTGACTCTTGTTTCTCTTGTAAATTTTCAAGTGTTTCCTCCATGTTTGATACCTTCGGTTCCAGGTCATAATGTGCCATGACCATAACTTCCATTTCAATTTCCAGCGGTCCATTCCTCAATTGGAAATTATTTCTTTCCCAGCTCTTGGACTACTTTTCGAATCTCAGTCTGGAGGGTGAGTTTGAAATCTTTGAAGTTTGAAATCTTTAAAAAGAGTTATCATTTCTCTATTGGTCACTGGGATTAAGTCCACAGATTCTGGCTCTGAGGAAGAGGACTTCTCCTTGCTGTTGTTTGTGGAGTCAGTATTATTCTCACCACACAGGTTGCCTGTCGCAGTAGGGCCCAGATCTCCATCAGATGCAGGCCTCTTCCTCACTATATGTCCCATGCCGAGCTTCCAATCTCAGGTGGCACGATGGGCCCCTGTGACGTCAGCGCGCCGGGAGTAAGCTGGTCCTTAGATTCTGGTGAGCGCTGACTTTGGAAGCTTGGCATGGGACAGAGTGAGGAGGCCTGCAGCTGATGGAGAACGGGATCCGTCCGCAACCGGCAGCCGGGCCTGGCCTGACCAGAGTTCGGCCCCCACTTGCAGCACTGGCCGCTGGACCCCGCAGCCACCGGTTCCGGCCTTACCATCCCCAAGGTTAATCAACTTTTTGTATATATGTATTAGGGGGTGGTTTTCTTAGAATATGTATTTGGGGTGGGGATCTTTTTATATGTATTGTGGGTGAGTGGTTTTTTTATATGTATTGGGGGAGTGGTGGTCTTTTTATATGTATTGTGTGGTGGGGTCTTTAAATATGTGTTGAGGGTGGGTCTTTTTATATGTATTGTGGGGGAGTGGGGGTCGAATTATATGTTTTGGGGGTGGGGGTATTTTTATATACAGTATATTGTGGGGTGGGGGACATATTATATGTGTTTGGGGGCTGTTTATATGTATTTGGGGAGTGGGTGTCCTATTATATATTATGGTGGAGTGGGGGGTCTTTTCTATATGTTTTGAGGAGTGGCGGTCTTTTTATATGTATTGGAGGAGTGGGGGTCATTTTATATGTTTTGGGGGTGGGAGTCTTTTATATGTATTGTGGGAGTGGGGGTCATATTATATGTTTTGGTTTTTTTTTTATATATATATATTGTGGGGTGGGGGTCATATTATATGTGTTTGGTGTAGGGGTCAATTTATATGTATTTGGGGAGTGGGTGTCGTATTATATGTTATGGTGGAGTGGTGGTCTTTTTATATGTTTTGGGGAGTGGGGGTCTTTTTATATGTATTGGGAGAGTGGGGGTCATTTTATATGTATTGGGGGTGGGGGTCTTTTTATATGTATTGGGGGGAGTGGGGTCTTTTAATATGTATTGGTGATCTGGGGTCGTATTATATGTTTTGGGGGAGTGGGGTAATTTTTTATATATTGGGGAGTGGGGGTCTTTTTATATGTAATGGGGAGTGGGGGTCTTTTTATATGTACTGGGGGGAGTGGGGTCTTTTTATATTTATGGGGGTGTGGGGGTCTTTATATATGTATTGGGGGTTGGGGGTCTTTTTAATATGTATGGGGGTCTTTTTAAAATGTGTTGGGGGAGTGGGGGTCTTTTTAATATGTATGGGAGGAGTGGCGGTCTTTTTAATATGGAATGGGGGGAGTGGATGTCTTTTTAATATGGAATGGAGGGAGTGGAGGTCTTTTTAACATGGAATTGGGGGGTTAGGTATATATTTTGTGGTGGGGGATTGCGTGAGGGTGAGGTAATTTATGGAAGGTGGGGGTGAGTGAGAGGAGAGAGGGGAGAGGGGATGAGAGAGTGAGGAAAAGAGGGAGTAAGAGTGAGATGCAGGGGGGATAAATACATGTGAGGCGGGAGAGGCTGAGTGAGGAAGAGGGAGTGAGATGGAGGGGAGAGAAAGACATGGAAGAGAGGGTGAAATAGAAGGGGCTCGCGAAGTGTGAAATGGGGGGGGCGCAATACCACCAACGCGGGGGGGGCGGATGTAACTCTACTCCTGGGCCCCAGGAAATCTGTCAGTATCCCTGAGTGTATTGAATACAGGCTAATGTGTCTGTGTTGCAGAAAATCTTTCAGGTGGTATAACGTTTGGGAGTTGTAATAGCAATACTTTGAGCCATATGTATGGTATCAGAGAGAGACCATTAGAGAAAGCTCAAACATCTGGTGCAAATTGTGCTATTTTGATTCTACATCACTTTTTATCAAAGTACATTATCAAGGTGCTTGGCTTCAATTTTTTATCCTTTTGTACAAGTGATCAAATCATAATCATAGGAGGTTTTGAGGAGAAGATAATCAGCACAATATGATAATGAGATGTATCAAACATTGCACCTAATACTGTACAGTATTTTTTTCTCACATAAATCCATCAGGTGTTAGGTGGAGTAATCTCTGCTCCTAAAATATATTTGCTAAACGTAAGAAGTAAGACTGACAAACTTCACATATATGCCACTGGAGCAATTTAATTTAAAAAAATGATCTGTGTTTTTGCGAAAATTGCACCATCTTGATTAATAGCTCACACTGTGTGACATAATAAAGCATTATGCAATAAGTAATTTCAGATATTTCGTTGTACGTGTATTCTTGACAAAATCAAAAATAGAAAATACTAAGGAACTCTCGAGAGAGAAATCCACTTTGTTGCACACCACCAAATTGGAAAATTAAATAACTTTATTAATTGAGGGTTACATAAAACATATATCACTGTACAAAATAGAGACAGTGATTACAAATATATACAGTGTATAGGCGTAACTACAGTACCACCTTAGGGCTGAGACCCGCTGCACCCGGCGGTGCGGGCGGCTGCACGGGCTTTCCCCACCAGCAGGGGAATCCTCCCGAGCCGGTCCCAGTCCCCCCTGGTTGCACATCTCACTACACGCTGTGACGCGTCAGCCGCTACGGGATACAAGAGAATTGTGATCCCTAGCTTTGACGCGTCACGTGGTGTGGCTGTGAGCCAATGAGGAGGGGAGGCTTCGGGAGGAGGAGAGGCTTTGGGGAGCAGGGAGGAGTGTGGCAGGAAAGCAGCGTGAGTGCCTGTCTGTGTGTGTGTATGTGTGTGTCTGAGTGCCTATCTGTATTTGTGTGTGTGTGCCTGAGTGCGTGAGTGCCTGCCTCTGTGTGTGTGTGTGTGTGTGTGTGTGAGAGAGAGAGTGCCTGCGTGTGTGTATGAGTGCCTGCGTGTGTGTATGAGTGTGTGTGTGTGTTGCTTCCATCAGTAGCTCCAGCCCGAGCCCGTGGAAGGAGGGAGGGGGGGGGAGAGTAGCGGGTCCCTCCACTCAAGCCACGCCCCCCCTCCCGCTCAAGCCTCCCACTCCCGCCCACCTCCCGCTCCGGCTCCTGCTCCCTACAGACCGCATATCGCGGTCTGTGTATGTCAGTGCCCCGCCTGTCTGCAGTGCGGAAGCGCTGACGGAGGGAGCGTGGCCTTAGTCTAAGCTTCTTACTAGTGCTGGTTGAAATAAGAGTGTAAGTATCAAAGGTGTGAATGGACGGTAGTTTGGAAATAATGTCTCAAACAAAATAAGCAAATGCAGCCTGCCAAATGTTGAGGATGCAATATAGGTAGGTAACCAAGTCACATAGCACCCAATGAGGTGATCAAATAAGGTCAACAAGAGGTTGAACCTCAGAGGGAAATATAGAATGGCTGGTGATTAGCCAGTGTGAATTACAAGCCTAAATATAAGCAGCACTACACAGAACTAGTGGTAGGATTAGTGTAGTGAATAAACAACCCAGATATCCAAGACATATATCCCAACAATTGAGCCAGAATGTATAAATAGCACAGTGATAATAAATAAATGTGCCATCAGGGGTTAACAGTTGCAAAACATAGCAAAATCAATGCCCTGCTATGAGGGGGTGGACCAGCTGGATAAACACAAGTACATCTAGTAGAAATAAACTCTGGGTAAGCTGCAGGCTAAGAATTAATAATATAACCCTCCAAAGATCATAGCTTGTAAACACCAGATAACATTAAAACTGACCCATAATGGTGTCTGATGTCATAAATGTCGTGTATTCTTTCCCTACAATGTAGCATGATAATAGTTGAACGCACATTGTAGCACACGGTAATCAATCATGATTCCTTTACTGTCATTAAAATCACTTGTATTCATTCTAGGTAAAATAAGCAAAGGTATTTTGAACATGTCATGTTATTGTGTTTTACATAATTAATTAATCAAAACAATACAACAGTCAAAAACCCAGAAAATGTTGGCAAAAAAAGTTAATAAAATACCAAACACATCATAATAAAAAAAAGAACCTACTGTAGAAATACTATGTCATGGGAGACAAGTGCTTTTAACACCTTTTACCTTCTGAAATCCATTTCACTAGGCAGGATAACATTGTTGAATAAACTGAGGTTCATTCAGGTAAAACCGCAAACATACAAAAATGCACAAAACAGGGAAAACACTCTAAAAAGAGGTTCTGGGGGGAGACACTAGCCTGAAATTGGTGCAGGGTGCCTGCTTCAGGAAGGCTTACACTGTCTGCACAATGTCCAGGAACACATGGTACTCTTTTCAGGAGAGCCACCATGCTCTGCCTGCTGGTTTCAGCTATGTTGAATTCTCAGATCATGTTTTGAGAACTTAGCCGTGGGAATTTGCTCCCAGCACTTATCCTCCGCTTGGCCGGGATGCTCCGGCACGTCTATGCCGAGCACCCGCTGGTCGCGTCACTGGACTAAGCCTGGAGCAAGTAAAATCGTTCCTAAGAACTTGGCCGCGTCCTGAGAACTTGGCCGTGTCCTGAGAACTTGGCCGCGACTGTAAAAATTGTCCTCAGCTAGGCCAGGCTTTTCCAGCACTCCGTGCCCAGTGCTTTGCTATTCCGAGTAGGACGTCGGGAAAAGTACAGCTTCTCTCCACTGAAAGTAGCAAGACTACTTCTTATAAGTAGGAAATCATCTATCCTGTCAGTCGAATTATCTACTAGTCCTATGTACTGCGCAATGGTGTGTCTTTTTTTCTGTTTCACATACTGTAATAGGAAGATACCCATCCAAAAGGAAGTGACATCTCCATTACATCTGAGGATTGGACTATCTTTGGGGACTCTTTGGGGACTTAATACATCTGTGAACTATCATAAGGACAAGGGTAAAAGTGGTTTATCCACCAGCATTCATATATATACGCCAGGATCGTGTCATTGCCCTATTGCTGAACTGTTTGCAAATTTATGAGATAATTTGTTATATGAGGTTCCCTCGGCAGCTCAACCTAATAGTTGAATCATTGTGTGTATTAGATATCACTATTAGTATTTAGTTTGTTCACTTGGCACTGATCACAGTTTTGTTTTTTTGTGTTTTAGGTTTAGCGCTTTTTGTTAAGGTTTTTTTAGTTAGTTGTGGTTTATGATTAAATTAGTTAACTGAATCAAATTACATTGTTTGCATTTTAGTCGGACCACCTTTTATGTGTTCACTGAGCTTGGGCATCAGGTGCATACAAGAGAAGTTGGCAATGAATATGGTGCTGACAGAAACCAAGGTAAGCTGGACAGAGTTTAATAAACCTTTGTTCCTGTTAAATAAATATAGTAGCATTTATTGCCTTTTGCTTTAAGGGAAAAAGTGAGCAGAGGCAGGGATATTTCAACAAGTACATACACTAAATCAGGGCTACACCATTCCCTCATGAGAATTCCCTCATCAGATAAAACGTTTTCCTCACAAGCCATAAAAACCTAAATAGAATTAAACGGAACTATCCTGGAAAACTGTATTAGTGGAGTACTACAAATGATACAGTTTAATTTTTTTTTTTGTAACTTAATTTTATTGCATTTTTCCAAACAAGTGATACAGAATACAGTATACATTACATTCATTTTTAGTGTTAATCTCCGCTATAGACAATACCGTATGTCAGCTTGTGAGACATATCCCGGTTTTTCGGGCCCTACTCGACCGGATTGTTTTGGGTAGACTAGCAATAAAGATAATAACATAATTCACATAGTACGATTGATTCAAATTGACAAACACAAAATCAATAAAGAAAAAAAAAAAAAAAAAAAAATTTAATAAAAAAAAAAAAAAGGAGGCGGGTAGGAAGGGGGTAAAGGGGGGGGCGTGGCCGGAAGAGGAGCATCGACTCATGCTAGGTCTCTTCACCGCTCCTAGTAAGGTTCTTTGTGGGTTGCGTCCTCTCCAGTTTAACACCTCTGTAGGCGTTCTGTCTATTTGTCTGTTAAAAATGTATTCCAAGGATGAGGTCACGTGACGACGGGGAGGTGAATGGCTGCTTAGTACCTGAGCTCCATTCCCACCGGCACTAGTTATATCAATAACTACAGCAAAATCGCGACAACAGCAACACGACCAGCAGTAAAGAATCTCTAAACATACCAGGATGGCTTCTAACAAAACAGTTCGAAGAAAAACCCAGACAGTCTCTACTTATTTCAAAAAAGGAGAGACAGCACAGGGAGACAGGCCTGAATCCCCTGCACAACCCACCATGACAGACCATGAGGGAGAAAATGCAAGTGCTGCATCGGACGACATGGATGTAATGAGGCGCAAGGATATGAAAGCTTTCTGCGCTGAAATGAAGCAATTTTTTACAACAGAACTTTGGGCTCTCAGGAAAGATATGGATGCCATAGGTGAGCGAACAAACTCCCTAGAGGTTAAGTCTGATGAGACCGTTACTGCACTGGCACAAACTCAGAAACAAGTAACTAAGCTGAGGGACCAGGTCAGATTCCTAGAGGAAAAGATTGAGGACTCTGAAAACAGGGACAGAAGAAGTAATATCCGTCTAAGGGGGGTCCCTGAGACTGTCACCGACCCAGAGGATTTTGCCACCAAGTGGCTAGAACAACTCTTCCCTGACAAGACGGACCGTGAGCTCCTGTTAGACAGATGTCATCGCGCCCTGAGAGGAAGACCTCAGGCAGGGGACCCCCCAAGAGACATTGTTATCAGGTTCCACCATTACCGCACAAAAGAAGAGGTATGCAAGATATCACGGGACACTAAACATATGGAGTTTGATAAAGTGAGATTCCAGGTGTTCCAAGACCTGTCCCCTGCCACGCTGGCCAAAAGAAAATCCCTAGCCCCCATTACAAGAATTCTGAGGGACCAGCAGATTAGATACCGGTGGCTATTCCCATGTGCAGTAATGGTGCTGCGGAATGGGGTAGCACATACCTTGAGACGCCTGGAAGACGGCGAGGGATTCCTCGGCAAGCTGGGCGCAGGGGGAGCGGCGGAGGTCTTGCGGGCATCCCCACGAGCAGAAGCAGGAGACGCAGACGTACCCTTACCCACGTGGAGCAAAGCGGGGGCTCCGCGGTCGGCGGCAGGAGCAACGGGATCAGCAGCGGCCCATAACTGAGTTCTCACCCCATGAAATTTGGAAGTGCTCAAGCAAAGAAATAATCATATAAAAGGGATCCCTTTTGGTGTTCAGAACCTTCATCATGTCATTTTGCCTTTTCGTTTTACCTTCCAGCTGGGGTGTTTCAGCTGCAGTGTCTTGCTTCACCCGGAGGGAGGCATCGTAAGCGCGTCCTCCGGTGACCCAGCTACCCCCCCTGCTCCTGCGACTACACCCCCCCTACTCCTGCGGCTACCCCCCCCCCCCACCCCACTACTGCAGCTACCCCCCCCCCCCACCCCACTACTGCAGCTACCCCCCCCCCCACCCCACTACTGCAGCTACCCCCCCCACTACTGCAGCTACCCCCCCCACCCCCCCCCACTACTGCAGCTACCCCCCCCACCCCCCCCCACTACTGCAGCTACCCCCCCCCCACCCCACTACTGCAGCTACCCCCCCCCACCCCACTACTGCAGCTACCCCCCCCCCCACCCCACTACTGCAGCTACCCCCCCCCACCCCACTACTGCAGCTACCCCCCCCACCCCACTACTGCAGCTACCAGCCTCCCCACCCCACTACTGCAGCTACCAGCCTCCCCACCCCACTACTGCAGCTACCCACCCCACTACTGCAGCTACCCACCCCACCCCACTACTGCGGATGCCCCCCCGCACTTGCGGATGCCCCCCCGCACTTGCGGATGCCCCCCCGCACTTGCGGATGCCCCCCCGCACTTGCGGATGCCCTTCCGCACTTGCGGATGCCCTTCCAGACCTGCGGCTGCTCTCCCGGACCTGCGGCTGCCCTCCTGGTCGCGAGCGGGTCCGTCGCTGACTTTTGGAGGGCAGCCATATTGCCTCTATCCCTCCCTGTGCTCCGCGGGAGCGGCTCCGGTTTTCGCGGGCTTTGCCGCTGACGTCACTGCCAGGCGACGAGCCAGGGGCCGCTCTCTCGCGAGAGGACGGCGCGGCCCCACGTGACTGCGCACATTGCAGGGAGACTCTGCCCAAGATGCAGAGGGGGACGGTCCGCGATAGCGCAGGGGCCGGGGACGCAGGGGCCGGGGACGCAGGGGCCGGGGACACGGGGGGGGGGGGGGAATGGATAGAGGTGGGGGCTGAGATCGGGGGATGAGAGGAGGATGAAAGGGGGGAGGAGGATGAAAGGGGAGGGGGAGGATGAAAGGGGAGGGGGAGGATGAAAGGGGAGGGGGAGGATGAAAGGGGAGGGGGAGGATGAAAGGGGGGATGAGGATGAAAGGGGGGGGATGAGGATGAAAGGGGGGGGATGAGGATGAAAGGGGGGGGATGAGGATGAAATGGGGGGGATGAAGATGAAGGGGGGGGATGAAGATGAAGGGGGGGGAGGACGAGGATGAAAGGGGGGGAGGACGAGGATGAAAGGGGGGGAGGATGAGGATGAAAGGGGGGGGGGATGAGGATGAAAGGGGGGGGGGATGAGGATGAAAGGGGGGGGGATGAAGATGAAAGGGGGGGTGAGGATGAAGGGGGGGAGGATGAGGATGAAAGGAGGGGGAGGAATAAGATGAAAATGGAGGAGGATGGGGGGGGATAACGAAAGAGGGTAAAGAAAGATTCAATTCACTTGTCACCATCTGACGCGGAGCCCTTCCCAATAAAGTTTCAATGAGGCTCTGTATGTTATGTTATATGTATGTTAGATGGTATAGAATATCTGTTGCTTCTGTTGTATATGTTGTAGGTTATATATGTTATTTATGGTTCATATGTTATATAGGGTTAATGGGTTAAATATGTTAAATATGTTCATTAAATAATTGGGTTCATTCAAATGCTGGGTATATGCATGTATATATATGGATATGCACTCACTATAACTTAGGTACTGCTGTAAGTCGTTATAAAGTTAAAAATCACGCTACAGTTTAAGGTTAAGTTAGTTATCAGTTTTGCGCCGGTGGGATTCACCCACGATGTCGTACATGTGTTCCTCATATAGGTCCCTGACGAATCAGGACCTCAAACAAGTCCCAGGGGGGTCGGTCCCGGGAAGGGAAAGCCGGCCATTTTGGAAGGTTAGGCATACCGACCTGCCCATTGGGCGTCAGACTCCCACTCGGGGGACCCCGAGGGGAGCTCTGGTTTTTCTTTTATTTTTTTTCATTATTACAAAGCGGTTTAACTTATGTTTCCAATTTTGCGATACAGTTTAATTTTTAACCTATTTGCTATCCCCTTTGGCAGTCACAGGGTTTAAACAGAACCTGAGATCAACACTCTTTCTGTGTTTTAAAACTCTAACGTCTTGTGCTTTTCCAAGTAACGTTGGCAATGTTCCCATTGCTGGACACAATAGAAAATGTGCACTTGATTAAAGAGGAGTGCATCTTTAAAAGGATAATGATATTCTTATTTTCTAAACAATTTCTCCATCAACAATACAAAGTGAAACATTAGACCAGAAACTGATCTCAGTTACATGTATGTCAGGGGCACCTTGATTTGCTTAAAGGAAAGGGTTGTATTTTCCTCAGGAAATAGATACCTTTATTATTAGCAAGCAGAACAGTGTACCTTTTAGTGTTTCCTGTCACACAACAATCTGTATTTGTTTCAGAGTATCCATTCCTCTTAGATACCTTTATGCAAAATAGAATAGTGATAGTTATGAGAACCTTTCTTCAGGCGATCACAGAATTATTAATTTTCAGCTGTAAAAGTAATCACAGTCACGTCACATGTAAAATGTATTACACACGTTGTTACGGCTTGTAGGCAATCTAGTTAGGACTTCCAGAAAAGTTATTCAAAGTCTTGATTTCAGACGATGCCACATGGTTGAAGTCTTTTTTTCCCCTTCTTCTAACTGTGCAATTTTATAGGGACAATGTACTGTAGATATGATCATATCTAATAATAGTACTCAAAAGTATTGTTACTCTGAAATGTACTGAAATGATTGTCATCATCAATGTTACAGTGGTAGCAATTCTATTTTATATATTTTTTTCTATATGAAACCATTTTTAATTTTATTTGCAAATATGTTTTCTGTAGACACTACCATATTCAAATGGTTCAAGCAATAGTGTCAGTGACTTGAATTCATTCTTCTGTAAGTGGGTGTACTGTACTGTAAGAGTTTGAAGAGTTTGAAGAGGGTTTGTGGACTGAAGAGGGATGCAGTACTTATTTTACATACCTGAAAGAGCTATATATTTATAATTCATTTTTTAAAATGTTTTATTCCCACTTAAGTGTATAAAATTTCATAATTTCTATGGCATGACATTGCTTTAATGTGCTTTAGTTTTGTATGGCTTGTATAGTATTTCACATGCAGCTTTTCCATATACTTCCTAGCAGAATTTAACCCTTTAATCTGTGAAAGATCCCCTTTACTAACCCCTTGTTTTAACCCGACATACATTATAGTGAAACAATATTACTTTCTGGGTTTCTTTAAAGGGGATTTAGATGTCTTTTCAATTATCTTACTGTTGGCCCAAGATTTGGTGGCTGTTTTGTTTCTCCAGGAGGGAAATTTAAACCCAGTAACTTCCCTGGTAAGTGTCTCGGGGGACACAAAAATAGTGCAGTTTGACTCTTTTAGCATCGTTTACAAAAAATCGGGGGTAGAAATATAAAAATCTAGTTGTGGGATGGCTGCTTTAAGCAAAATACTTCATATGGGACTGATAGAACTAAGGCACCACAAGTGCCACATACTATAAGTCTGAATGCTACATCTATGACACATTCTTAACATGGATGTGTCCCATCTTAAAGTGTAACATCAAAAGTGTGTGGCAGAGTTAATTTTGGATTTAATATCTGGATGTTTTATTTCTATATCTTTAATCATGGATGCATTCTGAATATCTGGATGTTTTATTTCTATATCTTTAATCATGGATGCATTCTGAATATCTGGATTAACATTCTGATTTATTTCTTCAAACAGGTATGTTTAATTGAACTGAATTTCTACCATCATGAGAAATTAAGATGTAATTAACTATTGGGGTATGTTTCTGCGAGTTGATAAGCAGACCCATCCCTTAATTGTTATTCAATTGCATGTGATCAGAGTACTTAAGAAAGAACATCTTGGCTGTGAAGCCATATGGCTGTGTCCCATCTTAAAATGTAACATCAAAAGTTTATGGCAGAGTTAATTTTGGAGTTGAAATTGGAGGTAAAGATTGGAGGAAGATCAGACTCTGCACAACAACTTTGCAACTGTGAGAACTTTACTTTCGATATGCTGTGATTCTTTGTACTCTTTCTATCCACCAGTACCTGTGAAGTCTCTCCTCGTGCATCTCACTATGCCCACCCTATTGCTTTTTCTGTTTACTGTTTCCTCACTCCTTTGTGAATGTCTCTGTTCTTTCCAACTTCCCCACTCCCCACTGCACCATTATTTATACACCTTTCTTCCATCAACTTCTTTACCCCTCAATAAAACCACCCACACAAATCTTCTATTCACACCCTTTATCTACTCCTTCCTGCTGCTGGGGATCTCCCCTAATCCTAATACACACCTGATTTCACCCATGTCTCCCTGCCATCTCTTCTCCAGTAAATTGTGTTAACCCTCTTATTTTAATACAGACTAACCTTAAAACTCACCCCACAAAGCATCCCAATAGCCTGCACTCGTGGCTACAGTATTTCCCCACCCACAGTAACTCCTACCACCCATTGTGGCCAAGCACTGCCATCTACAGCACTTATTCCCTCACCTGCTGTCTCTGTAAGTTCCCAATCAAACCTCTTAGATTGTAAGCTCTTCGGGGCAGGGATTTCCTTTCCTATTGTCTAATTTTGCTGCACTTATTGTATTATTATAATTCCCTGTACTGTATTCTTTGTGAAGCACTGAGTACACTTTTGGCGCTATATAAATAAAGACATACAATACAATACAATTGCAAGTATAGTAACTTGAACAATGCAATGAATAAGAAACAGTATTAAGGCCAATGGTTAAAAATGGTTGTGTGTCACTAATCACATTATTCAACTCCTTATAGTGTAAATTTGCCTCCACATTTATTAAAGTTTTATAGGCATCGGTATTGCTGCACATTGTTGTGGTGTGTACTGTAGTATGATAATCATCCAGAAAAGTCTTTTGCATGCTAACACCCTTATTCATTTTACAGTTAATTCATACGCTAAATAAACTAAACAGCACTAACTATACAATGAGCCAGGCACAATCATATACAGACAACCAGCTTTCACTATGTTAATAGAACTACAGTACAGCAAAAAGAGATGGACTGAGCTTGCCGCCTGATAACTAGGACCAACCAAAAAATCTAAACCACATACATTATGATGATAGAAGCAACGTTTTAATTCATAAGCAAAGTAAATTAATGATCCACTTTTTCTTTATATAAGTTGTATTTAGTTATTCTAGCAGGTATCATGGGTATCTCTCCACATGTTGTATAGGGGAATGTTTTGGGAACCATATTAGTGAATGGTTACTAGGATTCTCTCCTTCTCCCCATACAAAAGCCCTTTTTAGAGTATGAGTGGGAGTAATGCTAAAACATGTTATGTTATTGGAAGCTAGAGCAATGTTGCGCTACAATAACGTGATGTTACTGTAAGCCTACAGTATGCTGATGAGATATGTAATGGCCATTGTTTCTGCATACAATTAGCTTTGTGAGTATGTGTTAACCTCAGGGAAAAGAAAGTTTGTAACTGATTTAGGTAACTTGACAATATGAGCCCGGATATAACAGAGCTCTGTGTATCTGACCGTCATGTGCATCTGCAATAACATGAAAAACACTTGTCCAAAGTTCATCAGTGTTAATACAGAATGGGCAAAATGTATTGGTGGACAGTCTAAATAGCAAAGCTTCATCAAACGGATTTAAACAAAATAACTTTGATTGTGTCTGGTCTTCCTCCAATTTCAGCTTAGTAATCTCCCTAGACATTTCTTTAGAATGAGAGATTTGTTGATGTTCTTGGCAAAATGTAGGCTTAGCCGGCGTAAAATAAAAACATTTCTAAAGTCTTATTTTAGCTACATATTAACACTATATAAAAATATAGGGAAAATGACGACGGCCTCTTCTAAAATATCATTTGTGAGATCATGACCTAGAGGGGCCATCTGCAGTACTTCTGTATACAATATTAAGCACTATTGAATACCTGGAAAGAGAGAATAACTCTGGTGCATAGACTTCACTGTGAGTAGCTGCATTAAATACATGTTTACAAGAAACAATGTAGGTCCTCAGATAACAATCAAAAACAGTTAAAGCAATATGCACATTTATTAAAACCTTTCAGTAAAAGAACTGTGTTAGAGTTCTACTTGAATATGAATACATCAAAAACAATATATTTAAAAATAACATAAAATATAGACGCACATATATCTAATGTATAAATAATCCATTTGGATTCGTGAGAGATATAACACTTGGGTATCCCTCTATAATATGGAACATCCAGTGAAATATATGTTCAGCCCACCCAACTTCTACACGGGGCCTACACGGGAGGCTGGTCGCAGGCTGGTTGCAGCAGGGGGGAAGAGCTGAATCCAGCTGACGGTCCAGCGCTGACAGTTGGGCCTGACCTCTGGCCAGGCCAGCTGCCAGATTCCCACAGCAGCTGGGCCCAGGACAATTGTCCCGGATCTTCCCCTCCTGTTGGCGATCCTGTGACATTATTACTCCACTGCTTCCAAAAAATATGAAACACAATGGAGAAACCCCGCTGTAGCTTAGTAATAATGCAATAAGGCCAGGGGAGGGGTACTGATGGGTGGGTTAAATATGGTATTGATGAGAGAACAGAAACCCAACATATACAGTAGCACTCAAAGTCACGTACTGAATGATTAATGAATGTATTAAAATCAATCTTTAATGGACATAAAGATGTAACACGGTATGTCCAGCTGTACCTGTTTCTCCCCACATAGTGTATCTGCTATGTAAGCCCTGTTAAGCACCAGGCATTAGCGGGTTAATCTGTGGGCCATTGACCCCCCTTCCTGCTTCCCAAGAAAGTGAAGGAAGGTAGGTGTGACTCATAGCCTCTGTACAGCCCCTTGGAGGTGGGTACAGTCCATGAACCCGCCCCTTCCAGAAGTTTCTAGGGGGAGTAGCCTAAAGTTAGTGAGGAGTTCTACCTCTGCACCTTGGGGTGTGAGGAGGTGGATGAGGAGTTGCTCTGAGCACCTCAGGGTGTGAGGAGGCCAAGAGTGTCCCTGCCTTAACTCTGGCTAGGGTGATGGAGGATGACCCAGGTAGGAACTGTGAGTCTTCCCCATGGCGGGGTAAGCTTGCTCATATTGGGCTGGCTGGCCCAATGACCACAAGGAGCAGAGCAGTGGAGAGAGAATGCACCATCTAGAAGTCCTGGGACGAGTGGACGAGTGGACGAGTGGAGGAATATATGCTGCTAAAGATGCTGGTGGATGTGGCCTGTAATAAAGATCCTGTAAAGATACCTCTGCCTAAGGTGTCAGTACCTGGGCTGGAGGGAGGTATGTGTGTAGTGATGGGGGCTGACGCCTACACTTTGTGGGTTCCATCACTGCTGGAGGCGCTGACACCATTGTGAAGAACCCAGAGTCCTGTGTGAGCCAGTCCTGTCATGTCTCATAACATCAAGCAGACCACTCAGACCTCCTCCGAACCAGGTGAAGCACCACTACAGCGAGGTAATGCACCCATTTCCACACACTGGTCCCTAAGAGAGGTTGGGGGGAGGGAGGGGAACACGTGTTACAAATACTAAAATAAGGTGGTATAAAATAGGCATACAGTGGACACGCTATAGATCCTATGTCAAGTGTAGTGTAACACCCTGGATTAATAGTATTAAAAGATAATTGAGCTGTATTAAATCATTTAATCAATAAGGGGAAACTGTAATACAGTATTACCCTAGTAATTGGTGTTGATGAGCAAGGAGTAGAGTAGACTGTGTAAAATGACAGACTCTAATGTAATGCTCCTAATAAACACATGGTAGTGAAGTGGTCCAATTAGAGAACAGAGTAAACACTTGTGTGATCACATGCTAGAAGCTTGGGAAACCTAATAGCCTAAGGAGTCCACAACTGTTTGATAAGTAGTGCAACTGACTACCAAATGAACAGCAATGTCCAGCGAAAAAAACACCCTGTAACTGCCAGTGCCTCAGCTGAATAGCAATGTGTTGAAAATGGCACTGATAGTTACTGTTTGTATTATAGTGTACTGGTTTAGATAATGTTTCCAATGTATGAAATAGGACAATAGTTGGCAAAGTAACAACCCATATGTATGAGTCCCAGCTCAATAGCAATGTGATTATAATGGCACTGGTAGTCAATGCTGGTGCTATAATGATCTGAATCATATTATTCGTCCAGTGGATGAAAAGGTCAGTTGTTGACACTAACAGCCCATATGAGTCACTGTAGGACTAATGAGTTAAAGTTGATAATTGTATCTAGAGCCCATATTCACGAATGGGCTAGAACCACTAAAAAACAGGGCATAGTATTGTATTAGGAAAGTACTGCTGCCCATATTCATGAATGGGCTGCAGCATCTGGACTAATAGAAGCACTAATGCCCATAAACATCGTAGTGGAGATGTAGCCTGATACGTTTAAATCACGGGTAAAGTCTCCCTCGAGCAGCAGCAGGGACCCGCTATACACACGCAGGGAAGATTGTCTGACAGCAGCATTGTGTTCGCACTGTGATTAGCTTGAGTTTAATACATTCATTAATCATTCAGTTCATGAGTTTGAGTGCTATATGTTGGGTTTCTGTTCTCTCATCAATTCCAAGAAATATGAGCAACATTAATTTTACTTTGTATTTGCATCAACGATAATTTAGGATTCACATCTCATAAAATATTGCAAAGACCTACAGTGATAAAAAAGCTTTGGGTATTTATCTTATTATCATGGAAGTATTCCCACTTTATGTTGCCACTGAAGATACATCTTAAAACTGCAGTAAATGGCTAATATTATTGATTTACAGACATGAATGCAGATATTTCACCATATTTTATATATTCTTCGCTCAATCCCCATGAAAATATGCACAATTGTAGATCTCTTACAGTATGTAGATTAACAAAATATAAAAATCAAAATGTAGATATCAACCGATGTAAAATAAATTGATGCGCCTGTATTATTTAAATAATTAAACAAGAAATAGGAGTTTTTCCTTTGTAGCTCTTAAATAGGTTCAACTGTTGTAATCTAATCTGAAACACAGAGATTACTGTAAAGCTTGAGTTCAAGGTATGGTTCAAAATGTGTGTTCATAA